>NW_003315028.1:478853-479952 GCF_000150825.1 Verticillium alfalfae VaMs.102
AGTACCGGGAAAGTGGACCGACATCCAAGTCGGAGACCATCAATGGGCGGCCTGATTCACCTGCACGTACAGTTCGATCAAGAAAACTGCGCAAATGGCGAGGGACAATATATATCACAGACGAAGAACGTCTAGAAAGCTTGGATATTTTGGGCGATGCCCAGCAAGTGGTTGGAGGTTCCATCATTGATGAGCAAGAGTAGAGGAGCTTTCCGGTCTCGGACTCCCGTAAAGAAAAGGTACAAGCAACACCAAACGGGGAGATCGAAATGCATCTCTCGTGAGAGCCCATGTGTACATCTAGACCTTGTAGAAGCAGAAGGCAATATAGAAGCTCGCAGCTTCCTGCTCGTCTGGCGAAACCAGGAGGTCACCGCCGCCGCGCTCCCTCACACCCATCCTCTCACTCAATGGACCGAGCGTGGGGTCATCCTTCTCACTGTTCCAGACATCCATGAAGTTTTTCTGGTACTGCAGCTCGAGGTTGAAATCTTCGGCCAGAGCACGGAACGCCTCCCACGGCACGACGTACTCGGGAACCTCCTCCACAGCTTCGTCGAGGAAGAAGTTGTACTTCCAGCCGAACGCAGGACGGAAGATACCGTCTTCGGGGGTCTTGCCGGGAAATCGGACACGGTAGATGCTGTTGCCCCATTCGGCGGTCTCCTCAGCCTCACCCTCCTCCAGTTCACCGTCCTCGGCCTCGGCGGGTGGCTCGGGGTTCTCTTCCTTCAGCCTCTTCTTCTCCTTCATTCGTTCGGTGAATTTCCGTACATGCTCTCCCAGAACGTCCGAGTTGGGAATGCATCCAACGGAGACGGCCTCCCCTTCTTTAGCGCTCCGGCTACGTTGCGTAGCATCGTTCGAGCCTTCTCCTCACTTTCAAAGGCGTAGTGCATGCAGAACATCATGCTCACGACGTCGAAGCCGCGACGATTGATCGGGCCGGGTTCGAAACCGACCTGGGGAACGACGTCAATGTCCTCAATGGATTCGCCGTAGCAGTCTTTGACATGGAACTGGCAGTCAAAGATGCGGGGAGGGGGCCGCCTATGGCCACCCCTGCCACCACGTCCGCCTCCGCCACGACTGCTCATCT
>NW_003315028.1:480645-482158 GCF_000150825.1 Verticillium alfalfae VaMs.102
AGGGCTCTTCTGCTTGCGAGGATGGTGCTCATTTGGCGACATGCTCGGCGTTTAGCGGGCTGTAGCTCCTTGGCGTTGTAAGGTTGCGGAAGTTCTTCTGTGTTGTCTGCCTTTCGTATTCTGGGGGGGTCGAGATTGTTGACGGTGTATGGCTGGGGATTTTCCTCGTAGCCGTATCGATCGTCGGCCATGATGAGATGATAGGAAGGATTCGAGCGAGATTTTTAGTAATGGAAGGGTTGGATTGACGCGAAAGGAGAGGTCAAAGTCTTGTTCGTGACGATGGTTTTTGAGTGAATAGTCAGGATAGGTATGAGGTAGGTAGGAAGTAGTTACGAAGAAGGGTCGAGGTCGAGCTCTGTCACTAGCTTCAAACGGACAAGGCAGGGATGAAGAAAGTCAGATCCACTGCACGATATGCTGTAAAGGTGCACCGTAGAATTCCGCCTTTGAACTACGGCAGGCACACATACTACACTAATGGGCAAGTACGTGTTGCGCTGGAGCCTCACACACCTTACAGCAGGACCAGGGCAGCTGGCCAATCACATCACCCCAACACTCACATCGGCACCTTGCACCTTCGAAGTGTATCTGTGACGATCGAAAGCTCCAAAGCTGCAATCATCAACTCCAACTTCAAACCCGCCAACGTCACCCTCCTCACCCCACGACCATCTCCGTCCCAGCTCTTGTTGCCATTACTTTGCGATCAACACATCTGCATCAGAGAACTCGTCACATCCGCCACTATGGGTTCCGAACCGCAGTACGCAAAGTGGCCGCTCCTCCCTCTCTCCCAGCATGTCTTCACCCTCACCAACCCCTACGCCTCCAAGTCAGTCCAGCAGGCCGCTGTCAAGGTCCTCCAAGATGCCATCGCCGAGCACAAGATGGCGCCCTTCTACCGATTCCTCGCACACCCGCTCGAGGGCATCCTCAACACTGTCGGCGAGGGGTCAAGCCAGTCCGTTCCTGGCAAGCCCCCCAGCCGCAAGTCCAGTCTCGTCGGCATGATCGCCACAAAGAGCCAGACCACCATCAACCTGCCATGGGATGAAGATTTGTACAAGCAGTTGAAATCAGAGAACGACGCCGAGCTCGAGGGCATTCAGAAAGAGGAGGACGAGGCGGTGGAGCAGGCTGGCGACACCGAGGTCCAGGCCGCGCGAGGAAAGAGGGCTGAATTCTGGGCGCGGGTTGGCGACAAGGTGGGTGCCTGCACCATTCGGATTGCGAGGTTGGCGTTGCGAGCGAGCTAACATGCGTGGCACAGGACCGCGCCATCACGGCATACGAAGATGTCTTTGAGAAGACGGGCATCCTCGGCACCAAAATCGATCTCGTCTCGCCATTGTCCGCATGGGCCTCTTCTACGGTGACAAGCTCCTGACGAAGAAGCACGTCGAGCGTGCCAAGGGCGCTCGTCGAGTCGGGCGGTGACTGGGACCGTCGCAACCGTCTCAGGGGCTACGAAAGGCTCCACCTCCTGACGATCCGCTCGTAAGGCTGC
>NW_003315028.1:482314-483741 GCF_000150825.1 Verticillium alfalfae VaMs.102
TTCGTGCGCGAGATGCGCCTGCGCGCCTACCAGCAGCTGCTGCAGAGCTACCGCGTCGTCGGCCTCGACACCATGGCCACAGACTTTGGCGTCACGGTCGATTTCCTCGATCGGTATGTCCCCCTCCCCTCTCCAAGGCACACACGGCAGTGCCGTGCCGAAAGGCAGCAAGAGGTTTCACATTGACTGACATGTTTGCAGTGACCTCGCCCGCTTCATCGCCGCCGGCCGCATCCCCTGCACGATCGACCGCGTCTCCGGCAAGGGCGTCATCGAGACGAACCGACCCGACGACAAGAACAAGCAGTACCAGGACGTCGTCCGCCAGGGTGACCAGCTTATCACCAAGCTGCAAAAGTACGGCCAGGCCGTGCGCCTCAGGGGAAGCGAGAGGGCATAGACAAGAAGGGTGCCGCAGGCGGGGGATGAATTTGTGTGCGATTATCCTGTATGATAGCGATACCTCACAATAGACCAACCAGATGGAGATGAGGGGCTGCGTGGTGACATGGGACAAGTAAAGAGATGTGACAGTCGCGGTCATTTCATGCATTCACATGAAGTATTGAATCGCATACCCCAAAAAAAAAGCTCTATGCAACGCTCTGGATGCCATGGCTGCTAACCAGCCCCCGTGGCCTCTTTCTCTTTTTTCCTCCGCCGCAATCTCTCTGAGGTCAAAGAAAGAAAAAGTCTTCGATTCATCAGTGTTCCTTCCACTGTCTTTCCAAGCCTTTAGTCATTGCCAATCATGCGTGCACTTTACTATCATTTATACAGTTTTTGCATGCACTTTAACGGAACTCGTCCATGAACTTCTTGTGAAAGTCGACAATGCGGCCGACCCACTCGGTCCCTGGCGCCAGGAAGGTGGTGCGGAAGTGCAAGGTGCCCTCCTTCTGGCCGAAGCCGCTGCCGGGCACGACGCAGATGCCCGTGGCCTCGAGCAGGCGCAGGCAGTAGAACTCGTCGGCCTTGCGACCCTCCTTGGCGGCAGCGTCGGCGGCGCGCGCGGGCAGCCGGATGGTGGGGAAGAGGTACATGCTGCCCTGGGGCGCGCCGCACTCGACGCCTTCCATGTCGGCAAAGGCCTTGTGGAGGGCGACGGCGCGCTCGCGCAAGCCGTTGAAGATGCGGCTGTACTCGCGGTCGTAGAGCTCGTACGAGGGCTCGCCGGCAACGGGGGGCCGGACCATGAGCTCGACCATGCACTGGCCGACGACGGGGGCGCAGAGGGTGATGGAGACAAACTTGTAAATCTCGGCCTCGACCTCAGGGGCGAAGCCGACGAGCTCAAGTAGCCGCCGCGTGGCCGCACTCGCCGACCATGCCCTTGGAGACGAGTGCAGGACGCGAGCTCTTGGTGGTCGAACTTGCGCTCCTTGTTTTCGACTGCAGGCCGCGCAGCACCTGCTTGAACGAGTAGA
>NW_003315028.1:484240-485730 GCF_000150825.1 Verticillium alfalfae VaMs.102
GGGTGTGCGGTTCCGGATTGTGTCGAGGTCGGTACCCAAGCCCGCGGCCTCGTCGAGATAGTACGGCACGCAGGTGGCATTGAGGACGGCGAGAGAGGCGGTGTAGAGGGGGTATTGGGGGATGGGGACGAGGACGCCCGTCTTGGGGCTGGCGCAGATGACGTTGAGCAGAGTGTTGACGCCCGAGGATGCGCCGCCAGAGAGGTAGATCTTGGAGGGGTCGGCAGGGAAGCCATCGCGACCTAGAGAAGGATTGTTAAAACGAAATGTTGCTGTTGGCAGGGCACAGAGAGGGTTCGGTTGAAGGGTTCGGTTGTGACTCACGCTCAATGAACTTGGCGATGCTCTCCTTGATCGCAGGCACGCCGGCACTGGCACTGTAGGCGCCCACAGAGCCGACCTTGCTCAGCAACCACTCGGCACGCTCAATGACGTCGGTCTTGTAGCCCAGCTGGTTCGTGAGAACGTCCTTGTGCTCGAGCAGCAGGGGGTTCTCCATGAGACTCAGGACCTGTCGGAAGAAGGTGATGGGCTTCTGGTCGAGCTGCTGCGGGTTGCCAATGTTGGCGGAGATAACCTGGTCAAAAGGAAGGTCCTTGTCGCCCTTGGCGAGCTTCGCTCGGTATTCCTCGGACTTGACGGCAAGCTCGCCGCGGACAGCATACTGTGCGGCGACGACATTGGGGTTGATGTTTTGCGCGTTCAGGCGCGGGCCGGGCTTTGTGGACATGATGCGTCGCTGCTGTCGGAAAGGTTGCTGCTGCTTGCTGTAACTGTGACTCTCGAACGGAAGCGTCGAGAGAGGTTGGTGGTGGTGAGCTCGGCGTGGCGGGGCAAGCTGTGTTGAAGATCGCGGGGTATCTAGAGAGCGTCGCAAATTCAAGTTAACGGGCTGACTCGAACAGACCGCCTGCGGATCCGCTTTATTTGTATGCTAGGAGAGCAGAGACGGAGCACTTCGTAGGTAATAGTGGAGGTGAATCGGAAACGTATGGCCACACTAATGGCTGTTACGTTGCTGAGACGGGTGAATCAGGGTGCAAGAAAGCCTTCCCGGCATAGCAAAGTCGAAGTGCAATCATCGAGGATGGGGGACGACGTGGCGGACAGCATGGGTTTTTGAGGGGGCATGGGGAATCTTTGTCAGGAACAAGCTTCACTTAGGACTCTAGACAAGGTCCAACCAAGCCATGACACTCGACCGTGGGCAACGTGAACAGCAAACATGTCACCCACGAAACCGACGGGGCGGGTGTGGGCGGGATGATCAGCGCACTATTCCCGTCGTGTCGTCTGATGACCCGTTCTCCCACAGCACCTGAAGCACTGCACCTGATGCAAGTAGGCAACAATGTTGGCAGTCAGGTAGAAAGCCTGGTCATGGCAAGACACGGCCCTGTTGGGCTTGGGACGCGGGACGACACTGTCACGCTGATCGCGTTCTGCTCGTCATGATCAGGTAGTCAGTCCCGAGTTCCCCAGCTGTAGTG
>NW_003315028.1:485830-510524 GCF_000150825.1 Verticillium alfalfae VaMs.102
CAAAACAGCCTCCTTCGAGCGATGATACCGGGCAGCCGGCAGGCGGTCTGCCGCGTGTTTGGTCCGACGGTCTTTGTTCTGAGCTACCTCGCTGCCTTGAATCCCTCCCCAAAGATCCAAGCTCCGGTTTCGGGGGGCAGCCCGGGGAAGAGTTTCGAGGCGGCGAGGGTCGGGGATAGGCGTCGTTTGGGCCCACTTTTGGGGGGTACACATGTTTGGGGGTTACAAGGCGAACAAGGCGAAAAGCTTGAGTCATTGCTTTTTTTTCTCTCGATACACAGCTTGCTGATTGCCCAGAAGCCCCCCAAGGCCCAGGGCTTTGTGACTTGATCTGGCCTGTGGTCGGTGGTCGATGGATGCGATAAGTCAATTGTGCTAGCTCGACGTGATAGCTCCCTCGAGATTAAAACGTGGAGTCGGCGTACGAGGGTTCTGCGTATGAAGGTTCGACGTGCTAAGGGCTAGGGGGGGGGGGGGTTGTTTGCTCGATCAATGTCGACAGGTGCTCAAACGTAAGAGAAAGAAAGTGGGGAGCTTCACCTTGCAGGTGCGAGTGTGCCAGACACAGCGATCTGCGACTGGCCGCCAGTCTGACATGGCCAGCAAAGGCAACGCCTGGATCGTGTCGCGGCCGCACAAGCGCGGCGAGGGACTGACGAGTCGCGGACGACGACACGGTCGCCATGACGGATGCAGGCGGTCGAGTCGATTGGATGCGTCGGGGGGGCAGATGCGTGTCGCAAGGCAAAGGCGAGAGAGAAGAGTGGTAGTGGGCAAAGAGAAGAGAAGGGCGAACGCCTGGCCTCTTATTGCGGGCTGCTGCGACACACACACACACAGGTCTCTCCTCACCGATCCTTTTTCTCTGTTGAGGCCCAGACCAAAACGGAACAGAGCACACCACGATGAATTAGGGTCCAGGTCGGTCAGAAAAGTCCCGCCGGCCACGAGGTACTAGGGGGTCGACGAGAGTCAGGCTGGTCTGGCAAGGAGGGGGCCTGTGGTCGAGAAGAGAGGTTCCCCCCAGTCCGTTTGATAAGAAACGTCTATAAGCGCGATAGACACGGAGCGGGCAACGGCGAGGCTCTATCACGCAAATGGAAGGCGGGGCCAGCCGTGTAACTGTCGCTGCGGGTTTCGGTCTGTTATGGGACTGGGAATAGCAGTAGGGCAATTGGTCGTGATGATCCAGACGTGGAATTTTTATTCCAAGGTTTGGTCCAAGGTCAGGTACAGAGACAGTTTCACCTTGGCGACCGAACGATCCGATCCTCTTTAGAACTTTGGGGGAGCAGCTCATCATTTTAGCAACCACTCAAGAAAGACGTGATTAGAGCGACAGGCACGTATCGGCTGCAGCTCCACTTCTTGGCCAGGCGATCCCTCCATAGGCTCACAGCTGTCAGCAGCTGCCGTATTATGAGCATCGGCCCGTCCTTCCTGCCGTCGAATCTCGAATCCAAAAACTTCCCGATACCGAGCGACGTCGACGCCATTGAACTCCATCGTACGCCGGAGCGCACGCTCAATTCCTCACGACTCCGAACCAGCGCCAACCACCCCCACGTCCATCAAGACCTGCAAGATGGCGAAGAAGAGTAAGGCATCATGTTTTCCCTCCTCGTCCAGCGATCGGAAGCAAAGACTGCGACCAAAGGCTAACGTACGCGCCCGCCCGACACAGCCAAGGCCCGAGTCATCACCGTCCGCCTCCTGTCCATGGCCATGACGGGCTTCTTCTACACATTCAACCGCGCCCGCACCGCCTCACCGATGAGCATGCTCAAATACGATCCCATCAGTAAGTCTGCCATTGCTCCTCCTCTGCGTTGCCCGTCATGGGTCCATCGCTCGCATAGCCTCCCGACACAAGCGTGTTTGCAACGACGAGCCTCTCCCGTCCGGTCGAACGGCCTACTTTTCAACATTCAACGCTAATTACAACACTACAGTCAGGAGGAAAGTTCTATTCCTCGAGCAGAAGCGAAAAGGCAGGTAGATGCGCCCGAGCCTTCAACGTCGAGACCAGTATTTACAGATGTACCAACAATGACACGATATCACGGGGCGCTCGCCCCTATCTCCCACGGCTCTCAAGTCATGCGTGAAGAGGGAAGAACGAGATGATGTACCAACAATACCAGTTCTTCAAGGAATACTTTTTCTAGAGGAAGAGGAACAAATTGATTACAATGAATAGAATCTTCACATGAGAATCGCTACCTCGTAGCATACAATAAGCCCACCTCCACATCGTCCCAAAATTTGGCTGACCTCTGCATCTAATCTGCTTCGAGGGGAAATAATGATAGCAAGTATAGAGAAATTTCGGGGCATGCTCCCCGGCAACTTGTGTCTTGTTGAGATGCCTACTTATGCAACACTTCTGTGCCGCCGAAACACGACCATAATACAATGGCAGCTTCAGCCGTCTAAAATCCGGCCATCGTCTCTTTGACAGGATTCAGCTTGGAATATGTCTTTGTCACCTTTCTCGGACAATCACGCTGCTCTGTTGGACACAACTTTGGCCTCGGTGTCGCGCCAGAGGTGCCGGGTCTGGTCGAAAAGTGACGGGAGACCTCTTCTGCTTCCGTCACATCTTCGATGTCATCGTCCACCCGCGGCTTCTTGCTTTCTTGGACGCTTTCGAAGTGTCCTGGCCGCTTGCCTTTGAGTGCCTGCAAGCTCGGGCCTGGGGCTTGCAGCTCACGCCGCTGACGTTCTATGGGACTGAATAGGCCAGACTCTCGGAATATTGCGTGGGGGCCCAGTACGCTGCTTGGGAGCGACCTTGTCACGGCACGATTGTTAGCGACATAGTCAAAAGTCCTGACGTGCCCGACCACCGGTTGGTCATATGCCCTGAGGCCTGAGGGAGCCCGCTTTTCCTCATGGCTGGAGTGAACTTGAACGGGCACCTGAGATTGGCTCAAATACCTTCGAGTCAGTGGTAGGGCGACGACGCAGTATCGATTTTGTCGGTCCCATGACTCTTCTCTGGGTGCGCTCTTCGTCATTGGACACCATTTGCAGGGCTTCGCTCGCCTCTGATTGACTAGGTGTCCGTAGCACGATACGTTTCTCGCGGAGTTGGACGATTACCGCCGCAGGGGGGGCATCGATGTCACGGTCGTGCTGAGAGCCATTCTGCTCATCACCGCGTGGCTTGGAATGTTCGAGGCTTACAGATTCCAAATCGGACTGTCTAGCGGGAGCAGGGCCAACAGTGTTGCTCATCCTTGTCTCGGCTGCTTCTGTTTCTGCCAAACAAGACTGGTGCGTGTGGTGTAGGACTCGTTGTATCGCGAGCATTGTCTGGAACTGTTCGTTCATGCCCCCCACATCAACTGCACTCTCCTCTAGTTTCTCAACTGTTGCTTGGCCACCAGGAGCTCCTTGTCGGTTTGCTTGAGCCTGTTGAGAGCGTCATCATCCATGGGAGACTGGCTTGGACTCTTTAGCCTATGAGTTAGATTGGCAATTCGCTGCTCGGCGTCAACCAGATCTCTCCGTAATCTAGCTGTCTCGGCTGTTGTATCTTGCTCTAGGATAGGAACATGTCTGGGAGACTCGTCCGGTTCCTTTCGGACTTCACTACGCACGATAAGAGTATCCTCGAAAACAACGTCGCGTCGGCTATTTGTTGTCCCGTGACACTCCGTCTGTATCGCGGCATCAATAGTGTCACTGACAACCGAACGAAGAGGCTCCTCCCTTTTCTGCTTCAAACTCTCATAGATGCTCGTAAGGCGCTCTTTGATGTCTCCAGTGTCTTTTTGGCGCCTTTCAGTCTGGTCTCGCAATTGGCTCTCCATGTCGCAGATCTTCAATGTCTTGAAGTTAGCCTCTTCGTGCAGCCCAGAGATTTCAAGCTCCATATTCTTTTTCAAAAGCGCAATTTCGTTCTGGTGAGTGACATTGAGATCTTGAATTTGCTGCTGCAGGATGGTGCTCTGGGCGTCCTTATTAGACAATGCCTGTCGAAGCTCTACAATATCGTTCGCCAGAGTCGCTTCCTGGTTTGAAGTACTTTCGAGGCTCGCGATCTGAAGGCGCAGGCCTTGGGCTTCTTCCGTTTTCTTTTCATGTGAAACCTCAACATCTTTTAGTTGACGGTATCGAACATCAAGAAGCGTCGCACATTGAGTCTTCTCTTCAGCCATCTCAATAAGCTCCTGGCGCATATCTGCTTCGCGAGAGCAGTGTCCTTCCAACTGCGTAGTGAGTTGATTCTGGATGCTCTCTTGAACTTGGGTCATTGAATGTCGTAAGTCCATCTGACTGGTGTTGGTCGTGCGCAGCGCAGCTTCAAGCTCATCGAAATGCCCCTTGAGCGCCGCTGTGAGGCCGTTGATCATCTCATCCCGGCGCCGGAGCTCTTGGTCGCGTGAGGAGACAGCCGAAAGTATTTGATCCAATCTAAATCCCGGTCAGCCCATTTTCTCTTCTGTAATCGTCATGACCCTGCCTTTTGAGTAAAAGACCAGATTCTTCGGCCTTTGTGAGTTCTTTGTCACCCGCTATCTGCGCCAGGATCTGTTCCATCCCCGCTCGAAAACTTCTCGATAACTTGTCGTGTTGATTTTGGTCGTCGAGCTGACTTTCCAAGATATTTGATCTCTCCACTTCTTGCAAAAGCTGCTGCTGAGTATCTTGTAGCTTTGCCTCGATATCTCTGAGCGTGGCATTGACTTCAAGTGTATCAGTTAGGGGTGTCTAGAGCTTGTCTTCGTTGACGACTCACCTGTATCAGATTCTCTCCGTGAAAATGCGCGACAAGCTTCAAGAGCCTTGGAGAGATCGTCGCGCACCAGCTCCCCTCTAGCAATGGCTCGTTCGCTCTCGTCATGATTTTTCCGTTCCATTTCTGCAGCATCCAGGATCGCTCGGTCAACAAAGGCTTTTTGATGTCTGTAGAACCTTTGCTGCTCGTCAAGAGCCTCGTTGAAGCGCATTTTGTAGTCTGCGAGTCGCGTTGACATTTTGCCATACCTGCTTTTGTGTTCCTCAATTTCGTTCATCAACCTTTGAACCTCCTCATCTGCCTGAGTATTTTTACATTGCATCTCTTTCACCTCGGCTTGAACCTGCTTGTATTTCTGTTGGAGGTCCTGAATATCAGTATGGAGTTTGTCGTAATCTGTAGCGATAGTATCCCTCTCACGCCCGCATTTGATTAACTGGCGTTTCCCAACCTCTATTCTCTCTCTCAACGCTGCGACCTCGGCCTCTTTACACTCAATAGTATCGCACTTCTCGGTCATCAGGGCGGCTTGCAGCTGCAACTTAGCACTTAGCTTCTTCTCTTTCCTCTCGGAGTCCTCAAGTCTAGCAGTCCACTCGGAAAACGTCTTCTGCATTTCGGCTCGGCTGTCTGAGCGGTACTTATTCTTTTCAACTGCTGAATCTCGACGTCTCGAAGTGTTGGAGTCTCTTGACATCGCGGAATAGGCCGATGGACTCGAAGGCTTGGCCAAACACACAGAGCGACTTGTTTGTTGTGCATGACCCGAACGGCGGCTTTCATGGTCAACGTTCTTCGTTTTTCGTGCACTAGGCATCGCCAAATCTGCCATAGCAGCCTCTTGGGGGGCTGGTGTAACTTGACAATTCAGTGGAAATCGCATCCGGCTCGGAGGAGGATGCAGCAGAGCATCTGGATTGTGGCCACGCGGACTGTGGTCAACTCGCCCTTGGAAAAACAGCCGATCATGATGTTCTGTACTGGCATCCGAGTTTCTGCACTTTGACGAAGTCGTGGCTAGTTCGAGGCACCTGCTATGGGTCTCTGGTAACGATGGCGTCTGCTGTTCGATACTATGACGACACTCCTCCCTATGGATACTTCGAACTTTCGAACACTGATCAGTGTGCTGGCCAGGGGAGCCAGTGCTGAAGCTGAGATGGCGATCATGATCCTCTGTGCTCTTGGGTCGTAACCCGGGACCCCTTGGAGGCTGAGACGCACTCTGCGCTTCTGAACTGCCGTAATCCGAGAAGTATCGTGAAACACCAGGAGCGGGGGCTTCCTCGCGTGGCTCAGGGGCCTTATTGATACATTTGGGGGGTTTCAGTGACTGTAGCCGCGTGGACGAGTCGGAGGGTAGGTGTTCTACCTTATTCTTTATTGATACTGATGCAGGCTGGCCAGCAGCAGGCTCAGTGGTTAACCGCGCTGTTTCGTCGACACCCATGGTCTGTGGATTAGATACAATGGAATCAACTCCCGGGTTTTGAGCCGCAAAGTTGTTCCTTTCCGGCTGGCGTCCATCTTGGGCTGTGGGAACGTATGGTTTAGCCTTTGGTCCAGAGAACTGGTCCCGACTGAAAGAGGGTGCTGCCTGGAACGAATAACCGGTATCGTCCACGACAGACTCCAGGCTTGTAGCTGGCTTTATAAAGCGCTTCACTTGGCCTGCCTTTAACAATTGCTTTTCGATGGTGCCGTCCGAACCACCAGCTATAGTGTTAATAGCGCCAGGGGTATTGTTGACCAGGGCCGTCCTGGGGCACTTCATTTGGGAGTCCTCCGCCAGTATAGACTCTTCTATCTCCTCGTCACGTTGCTGTGCTAGTGCAGTTTTGCGATCTGACGATCCAGGGATCACCGAGGTGTTCCTGGAGATATCGCTGCTGGCCTGGCTGGCTGCAGGGCCAGGGCTACAGTGAGCTCCCAATAGCGAAGGTGATATCATGGTTCTGCTTGCACGGGGCACGAAGAACCACAACACTATGTATTTGGACGCGAGTGATTTAAACAAGCCCCGACGACTCCGAGGTCTGGCTCTGGCTGCTTGGCGGTGTGATCTGTGCCCGTTTGGGCATTGGAAATCGCGAGGCTCCTTTCAGACGGGCAGACGTTGAAGTCAGCTGAGAAAAGCCCCAGATGCGGGTGTCAATGCTGATGATGCTTTCGTCTTGATCGAAAATCCCTGGTCCTGACGAGAACATGAGATGGCCACCAACCTTGTGGGGTTTCAGGAACTGTCCTGGCCCTGGTGATGAGGGCATACCACGAGAGTGGAAGAGAATCAGGTGACACTCCCCGTCTTCGTCCTGCGCGAATTGTCGTGGAAACCACGTACCAGCACCCCAAAGCCAATATTGGCAACCAATTGCAATGACTGAGGAGCAAGTAAGAAGAGGAAGTTGTCACTTGCTTGCCGATTCCAAGATCGGCCTTTGTGAGGCACTTGCTGCTTTGTTTCAATTGCAGACGGCAAGCACCAAGACAATGGTAAGGGCAGCTGCTGCCAAAAGGATGTTCATGTGGAGCGACGCTACCCTATCTCATCATCCTGCTGGCCACAGCATTGGGCCGCTGCACTTGCTTCTTGTACCTTCTGCCAGTGCTGATACCGAGAGCTGTGAATAAGGTACCTATTGCGGTAGGTATGTACGCAGAGGCTCGAACGAGGCATATCTGTCAAATATCATGGGAGGCGATGGTGACTGATACCGTCATATGCGCCTGCTTCCATTACACGACCGTGTACAGGCGCATCGTTCAAGTGCAGCCAATACGGCATGCTGCAAAATGGCGTAACTGCAACATTGCGGCCCTCGGCAGTCATGGGCCTGCCAGTCGCGACCACTCCCACGGTTCGGCAATCCGCTCATCAGCACAAAAGACAGGGATCATGTGGGCGGACAAAATATTGTTAACACTTTTGACGTGTCAAGCAGCTCTATCAGTCTCAAGGAGCCAGCGAGCCGGGCGGTAAATGATACAGCCCAAAAATGTCCAAAGCTGTCGAACGAGCAAGACATCAACTCAATTATCGGATGAAGGTAGAGCGCAGTCACTTGTACCAGCATTAATGGTGTGACAAGGCCAACAACAACGCTGTGATGTCTTCGGAGCCAGATGCAGGAGAGCACGTCGTTAGACCCATCACAACAGCCCATCACACTGGGAAAAGCAGTGCAGTACCCGTCGCCCACATTGTGCACCGGCGCTATTGATTGGCCAGCGATATCACTGCCGTTAAGAAACCCCACCACCACTGCCGCTCGCCATGCTCTCGCGTGCACTGATTCGGCGGTGCATGAGTGAGCAAAGATGTGACGGCGGAAAAAGCGAACGATGTCTAAATCCTGGAGGCGCCCATCAACGGACTAAATTGCTGATTGGCGGGTCTCTTCAGGGGTGCATGCCTGGAGGCGCCGCATGCCGGCGCTTCGAGTGATCACCACCACCAATGAACGCATCGCGGCACACGGGCACTTGTCTCGACAAGCACTGTCTAGGGGCCAATCCTCTTACGAAACGAGTGAAGCGACGATATCGTCTCGGGGACGCTATGTGGGAAGAGACATGCATGCGCCCATCACATGGAACGGGGTGGGGTGACGGGCTGGTCAGGGGCATCAAGCGACCGCATGGCAGACATGGGGTTGACTGGCTTGGCTGAAGAATATCTGGATGAGCCGACGTCTTGAGCAAAGACTGGATTGTATATACCGACAGCTGGACCGCTCTTGTCTGCACCGGGTATTATTCCATTTATCTACTTTGTCGTACGGGATTTGCTGTGCAAATCGTTCGACAAGGCCGTCTACCAACCGTCCCCTCGTTACGGTATCATACAAACAACCAAGTCTTACACTCTTGTCCTCACATCTTGCCAATAAATCATGGCATCCCAAACATCGCACGATTTCCCTCTCGCGACTGAAAATTACTATAACGGCGATGGTGCGAGCGGTCAGGAGAACGCCGGGGCCGCAGATCATGCCGTTGACAGCGAGGCTGGTGCCTCTGGCGACAGCCCTGGTGCAATCAGCATCTCCGAAGAGGCCTTGATCGCCATCATTGTTGTTGTTTCCATCATCGCCGCCCTCGGCAGTAAGTCTTCCTTCCATTTTTTGGCAGAAGCGAACCCGCAGCTCTAACCCACGATAGTCGGGATGGCCGTTCTCTTCTATGTCGCCAAAAAGCGCGAGTGGAAAATCAGAGAAAACCTTCGCCGGTCGGCGCGCAAGGTTGTCACAGCTCTTACACCTCGTCGAACTGAGTTTCCCAAAGAGGTCAAGGATTCCCTTAGCAGGTCCCGCCGCGGTCGGACAAAGCTCGATGACGTACCGCCGACTCCTCGGCTTCGGCCTGAAGACCTGGAGAAGGGTATGGCAATAGAGTTGCAGTTGAAGGACAAGAAGAAGTGGGGGAGGAAATAGGGCTCATAATGGAAGTTTGGCTGTCATGATTCACCTGTCGACTTGGCGCGTTCACGAACACAACAGCTCGACAGTAGCCTGGTGCAGAGAGCTTTTGAGGAACCTCCATTGTGTAAAACATAGTCGTTGGGTATTCTTCTTAGGCGTTGAATTTAGAGTTTCCTGAAAGTATTGGAGCTCGCGCTCCTTCTTGGACCAGACTTCTTCTCCCTCGGCTCCGAATCGAACTGCTGGGGCTTCTTCTTGTGTCTTGGTGCCGGCACAAAGCTGACCTGTCGCTCGCCCACAACATCCCCTCGGACCTTGGACACCCTGCCCGACTTTTGTGCGCGGGAGCCCAATGCTGTGTCCTTCGGGCCATTGCCCCTGGACGACGAAGAAACCCTCATGACGATATCCGCAGGAGTTTGCTTCGGCTGCCGGGAAGGCTCGTTGGAATCGTCCTCCTTGCCCTGAGAATTCCTGGCAGGCGCTCCAGACAGCGCATATGGTGTGCTGCTTGGGTTGAGCTGGTGGTATTCGCGACTCGTCTCGTCGACCTTGAACGCCTCGTCCTCGAAGATCTTGGCAAAACGGTCGTCGCCCAGCATGCCGGCCTCGACATCCACCTTCTCTCTGTTCTCCTGGCGCTGAAGAAGCTTGTCGGCGAGCTTCTGGTTGACCTTGACTTTCTTCTTGCCGCGAATGCGGCTCTCGCGCTCCTTCTCCACCTTCTCCTTGATGCGCTTCGTTTTCTCCTCCTCCCAGATGTATGGGTTTGCGATGAGGCGAGCCTGGTCATATAATTTCGAGGCGACAAAGTAACCGTGCATGTAAGGGCGGAGTAGATTGGTCTTGCCGATGAGATGAGCCAAGCTGAGGGACTTGAGCTCGGCGAGAGTAAGGAACTTGTAGTTATCGTAGGTTTCCGTGGGGACTTCTTCAGCCATCTCCTCAACCATGTTATCGAGGAAGGAGCACCACTTAGGGGCAGGTCCGAGACTGGGGATGAAGAACGAGTGTTGCTGTTGCCCTGGTTGGGAGTGTCAGCTAGCTTTCGGATCAATCGATATGGTGTTTGGAACAAACCTTCATTGGCGGTGAGAAGCATACCGGTGTCTTTGCACCAGGCTACGTCGTTGAGATCCACGATGGGCTCAACGGAAGTGAAGGGCTCGCCATCTAGCTCGTCCCAAATCTTGATAATTCTCTTGTCCGCCGACATGACCTTCTTTTCTTGGGACGCAGTCGTCATGTGAATTAGCTTCTTGATCGGGAAGCCGTAGCCTTGATCCTTGGAAAGGAGGGGAATAGGTCGGCGCATATCGAATAGCTGCACCATGCCGTTCGCGGAACCCGTGGCTAGCGACAACCCAGAGCTGTTGAAGTCGAGTGCTGTAATGCCACCTTCTTGGCTGGACAGAAGGGCGACACGCGACTTTGACCTCGGATCCCAGAACTCGACAGTGCCGATCGATGTGCCAAACGCAGCCAGTCCGTGTGATCTCTCGGCGATGGCCGCCGTGTTCACACTACCGGCGCCGATGCTTCCTTGCAAGCCGGCGCCGGGCTCGTCCCCACCGACATCAACCTGGAACGACTTCATGAACCTTCCAACCTCAAGGTTGAGACGGAACACTTCGCCGAACCCTTCTGAGTCGACACCTACGGAAGGAACGTAGACCTCGGCTGATTGCCTGTCGTAGACCAAGTCTCTGCCATATCGGGGAATGCGGATGCCGTAGTGGAGTCCCATCGGTGTGTGTAGTTCGAGTCGTCGGTCGGTTTGTAGGAGGAGGGTCTTGGAGTAATCGGATGAAAGAATGGCGAGCTTCTCAGTCAAAGACTCGGTGTGGCGTGCAAAAGACAGACAAAGTTGCGAAAGAGTGTGAACGTGAATCTGAGGCTTGTATGTTCCTGCGCTGACCGACCACTCGCCGTCCTCACTGACTGCAATGCAGTTGCTTGCCTCTTCGAATTCGAAGTCCTGCAGAAGCTCAACACGATTCTGGTACTCGAGATCATTCTTCAGCGATCGCTTTCTCCTGCGCGCCAGCCAATCGGGAAGGGGCCTGGCAGTCGATGCGCCAGAGATGGTATAAACCGGGACGGTGCCCGGGTTCGTGAGCTTCATGTCGACGATAGACTATCACCAGACGTATGGTGTTGAATCCCAAGGTCGCAAAAAATTATACTTCAAGAGAAGATCACCTGCCAAAGCTAGCCAGATTTTGCGGAGGGACCAGCCATGGACCTTCGGGTTGTAGAAAAAACTTCCGATAAGATAAGTGCACCTCGGTGAGGCCCCGCTCATGGCAAGGGTAAGGATGCGTTAGCGGCTCTGCTGACCGAGCTTTGCAAATGTGAGGTGATTGGCAGCACGGTCTCAATGATGCGGGCTCTTCGGCTGCGCGGTGGAGTTTGTGGAGGACAGGGGTCTGCTGTTCGTTGCAAGTGGTGGTCCCTGCCTTCCAGTCGCAGTTCAAGCCGTACCTCGCGCAGCGGACGTGACCATCCTTTCGACTCAGCTCGCTGAGGTAGCCAAGCCAGCTCGCGAAAGTCGACCCTCGACGGCGCATCACCATCATCCCGACCATTGCCATGCATTAGCTTTGTTGAAGCGAACACGCTAAGAACTTGCAGCATTCCGTCGACAATTCTAATCCACTCTGCCTTTTTCTGAGCCCAGACAACTAGCTGGTCTACCTCGATCCATCTCGGCTTGGACTCGGCTCGCTGAGATGGCGTCGGGCGTCTCCAAGAATCGATTCGGAAGCAACCCCTTTACACACATTCTAAGCAGAAAAGCTCGCACGGAATCCGTCTTCTCCAAGTCTCGGTCTACATGAGTGGCCCCTCATAGGGTTGCTTGTGCCTGGAAGAGCCCCAGAGACGAGACACAAGTCACAGCGGGGATCTTGATGTCGCCAAATCGACACCTTGAGCCCGCATCACACCGTCGACATGGACACGAGCCAATACGGTACTAATATCTTCTTGATTGTAAGGGCGCGCTCGCTGTTTGCTGTATTTCTGGCATGGCTAATATTTCTCGCACAGAAAGGTATCTCGTCAATCGCTTATCAACTGTACGAACCGGCACCCGACCAGGCGCAAGCATTCGCTTCCATTGCACCAACCATTGAGAAATCGCTTCGAGATGCCGGCCGTGTAGCACATTTTGACAGCAGTCGCCGCGCCCTATGGCACTTTCATATCCCACGGCACGATGCGACGCAGCCGGCAGCTCGTACCGAGGAGGGGGGTGCCCTGGACCATTTATTAGACGTAGCTGGTTTCAACCTGGTGCTCACTGATGAAGGATCCTTCGAACCCGGTCATCTCTTCAAGAGCCGACCTTTCGGGCAAGGGCAAGCCGCTGCCAATACACCGACCCATCCTGCTTTTAATGGTTCCGTACCCGATGCAACGCTCAGAAATGCCTCTTCATTCGACAACAACATTACGGCCACGCCTAGCTCTTCTGATCCGGAGGGAAAGCCAACGCCAATATCATCATCAGATGGCAAGATATCTATCACTGTCAAGATCGCGTACGAGCAGTTCATTAGCGCCATGATTTCCACTGTATCGTCGCCAATCTGTAGGCGCTTAGCCGCGATCCCGCTGAACCACTGTACAATTCTGTTGAACTCCAAAATCATTCGACAGGGAGAGTCTGAGAATGCCTCAGGAACCGAGACGGCTGTCCTTGGAACCTTTCGGATCTATCTGACAACCACCGGCACCCTGGTCATCAGCTTTTCGCTGGTCTTGAGTGAAGGTCTGATATCTATGCACGAAGTTCCTGGTACAGGCCAGGCGGCTCTGTCGAGTCAGGTCCTGGCGGCGCCCTTTGGAGTTCTCGGGAGCTACATGGGACTCGCGAATGGTGCACTGCCTTATGCTGACACTATTGGGCAAACACCAGATACACGTTTATGGCGACCCAGGCCTGAACCAGACGCAAAGTCATCACAATGGAGGGAGATATGCACCAGCATGCTGAAAGGCTGGGGCTTATCCGGGCATACTTTGCAAAATTGTACGTGGGTCGCACTCCAACTCTCTCCTCGGAAGCCTGTAGACCTTCGAGCTGAAGGCAGAGGAACGCCGGTGCGGAACTTGTCACCGCCTATGATCTTTTCATGGCCTTCGATTCTCTGTTTTAGAAAGAGATCTGTGGATCCACAGGCCAACCAGAGCGAAAGGACTGATATAGCGCTGGCATCGAAGGAGGCGGCCGACTCTCTGACGGAAGCCAAGACCTGGTTCCAGTCCGGCGCTGAGAGGGAGGAAAGCATTGTCCAACGACGCAAAGCAAGAGAGGCGGCCGCTTCTGCGAAGGAGGTTCAAGCCCAAGCTCCAGCTGCTCCTCAGCCAACTGATCAGTTTCCGATGGACCCCAGACGTGCAGCCAATGCTGCTGCTGCTAGCGCCATGTATCCTACGCCGCCAGACGCTGTTCAGAATCCACTTGGCATTTTCACCGCACCGGCGGCGGATGCCGTAACCTCGAGCCCTGGGCCGCCTTCGTCGGTCGCTGCGCCTGTAGATGGCGATGCACCCATGGTCAACGCGGTAGTAATGGCAGATACCGAAGGCGATAACTGGGAGCCAACCGACACTAAGAGAGATCGAGGTGATTCGACTTTCGAGGGGGATGACAACCTTTTTGGAGACATGGGCCCGGACATGTTTGGCGACACAGACATCACGGACGCAGACTTCAGTTTCTTCGATGAGGATGATGACAATAATCCTCTGGACCTCAATATGTCTGCGCCTGACACGACGATGACGGGCCTCCCGACGACAACGCCTGAGCCAATTTCGTTACAAGCAGATATCTTACCACCCTCTATTGACGACCCTCCTGAGGAGACGAAACTAAAAACGGAAGCGCCTATTTTCACCAAGCCGGAACTCCGACATGCGCGTAGCACGCTGAACGACGAGACAAGAGGACGACTGACTAGTGACAATTCAAAGGCTCTTAGCAACAAGCGAGAGCCTAGCCCCTTTGACCCAGCTACTGTATTCAAAAAGGTTCGGGCCTCTCTTGGCCGTCTAAACGACCAATCTCTTGGCAGCTCTTCTACAGTAACAGCACGCAAAGGCAGCGTTTTTGACAGCATCGAGTTTGATCCTGTACTTCCTTTAGCAAGCAAGAAGTACGAGCAAGGAGGTCGCTTCGCCTGCCGATGGACACCTACACAGTCAGACACGAGCCTCAGTCTCAAGAAGCCTCCAACTACAGATTACCTCCGCAGACATAGCAAGTCCCATCGCAAACCTTTTCGGACGGACAACACCAATGCGCGCATCCGCAGCATCACTGATGGTTTGGAAAACAGCAGTCTGCAAGCCAGCCCGGATAGAATCGAGGAATTGTCCTCGGACGCCGATGACATGAGCCTCGAGTCCGACGTTGACGAATCGCCCGAATTGATGGAGGAACCAACCTCGCCCTTCAAGGCAAGCACCAAAAGACTGAATCTTGAGGACGACATGGTGTCGCATGTGACGTCGTTGAGAGATGTCGAATCCGTAGTGGAGGATACGGATCCATCCTTGGCGCTGGACTTGCCCAGGATTGCCAGATTCGAGGTTCCTGAAGTCGCTGTTGCGAAATACTTTGACGATCCAGAGCCTCTTTTGAGCCAGCTATCACTTCAAGATGACGACATCATTACTGTTGCTCAGATCCTCACCGAACAGGCCATTTCTGGCAATCTCTGTTTGCGTGATGCACAGTCGGCGACCTTTAATTCCCCTGTCGGTTCCGAAACCCGCCGCCAACTAGCGTCTCTTTCCAGAACATTATCTCTGGTACTGCAGCAAGCTATACCTGCTGCTATGGGAGATTCAACTCAATGCCAATTCCGAGAGTTGATTGAAGCGTCCGACGTCCCCCTCCTTGGACCTCCCAGCAGAGCTCAGCCTCGACCAGTGCCTCCTCGAGATCCGAACGCTGAACCTCCAAAGCCCAACTATCTGTTCCAAATTCCTCCACCTCATCTAGAGATCAAGCGCCTGGACTCCAAGCTGTCTGTTCTGCCATCGACCATCTCATTCTGGGAGACACTTGGTCTTGGTCCGTCTCAAGGGGCAAAGAATATTACTGCCGCTTGCGTGTTTCCAAATTTAAACGGTCTCTCTGACTTCGCCACGACATTTCTGGGGCGCATTAGAAACACGTATGAATTCCTGAAGCTCGGAGGATTCGACATTGTCAACGGCGAGAGTGGTCATCCCACAGGCGGGCTCGTACCGTGGGAGGAAGAACGTTTGACTGGCACACCAACGGTCGATGGAGCAATGCACGGCTCAAGCTTGGCTGACCGCATGGATAGCCTGAACCAGAGTCTGCTTTCCCTTGAGGCCCGTGAGAAGAACTTTGTTGTCTTCATCGTCTACATACCAAGTCATCCGGAGTCGATCGTCGAAGCTTGCACGGCTTTCAGCAGCTCTTCGAACTGCATAAGAAAGCCCTTGCCGACAAGAGGCTTGCTCCATCAAATGAGTTGGTGTTGCAACTTCTACCAGTGGATTTCTTGACAGCAGTTTCTGGAATGCCAACGGCTTTGCCTATTGACCTCATCAAGCTAGCGCTGGAGACGTATGACCGATGCACCATATTTGGGGGGCCCATGCCTGCGCCTGCCATCCTCCTCGAGCATACCCTGCCGCGGAATATCGACTTCAGGCTCAATAACACAGGGTCATCCTCGCTTATGCACGAAAATACCTGCATCCACATAGCATACGCACAAAGCGTTGACGAAAGGTGGATCACGGCAGCTTGGACGGACAACCGTGGGAGTCAGCAAATGACGGCGTCATACAATCTCGGTCGAAAGGGCAAGTCATTGTCAAGTTCATTGAACGAAGTCACACATGAAATTTGGGAGACGACTCATGACCTTATCTCTCGATGGAAGGTGCACTGGCGTATAATTATAACCAAATGCGGGAGCATGGACCAGAGTGAGATTGACTTCTGGGTAGGCTTGGCTCAGACGGAGCAGCAGGCATCGGTCAGCTTGACGCTCATCACGGTCGACACGAGCCCCTCGTTGCAGCTCGTCCCTCCAGCGGTCAAGGTCCCCCCTACAGCTTCGACGTCATTCTATACCACACCTGTTTCCACCCCTCAGCCATCAACTGTTTCCCCGGACCAGATCGGCACCCCCTCGACACCCATGAAAGACGGCAGCCAGGCGAATGCTAGCACGCCGACAGGTACGCCAGGAGGGGCGGATGTGACAGAACCCGCCGAGGGTGACGCGATTCTCGTCGATGTAACCGATCAGACTTGGGGCGCCGTATTATCCCACAGACTGGGTAATTCGACCGCGCCCGGAGAGCTAAGCACCTCTCTCATAAGTGGCTATCTTGTCAAGCGGGGTGGAACCAAGGTTGAGGACCCCCCAGTCGTCATGGAGGTCAACATTGTACACACAGATGGGAACCCTCGAGCTCTTGAAGCCCTGCTCAGGGAGATGCTCAACTATTTCCGTGGCCTTGGGACCTTGGCGCGGGCCAGGGGCATCGTGGATAGAGAGACAGACGTGAGACCGTGGCATATCGCGGCGGCAGAAAAAGGCGTCCGGGCGCTGTATTTACTGATGTGAATTTTGTATCAATGAGAGTTGAACGGCTGGGTAGCATCACATCACAGGGATGAAAAGGAGTGGAAGCATACCGGTTTCATGCAGCGTAGAGTGTAGTAGCAGTGCCTGGGGTCTGGTGGGATATGACACGAGTAGACATGATTATCACTTATGCGGGCGTTACGGCTCCATAGCAGATGGAACATGAACAGTGACACACTTCATAAAGAAGTATATAGCATATCACCAGTAGAATCGTGAGAGTGACGGCATTTCATGTGTTGACAAGGTCAGCTTCTACTAAGCCATGGACGGTCCTCATACAGTGCCAAGCTCATGACGGACCCAGCCTGTCCCTGAATGCCTTGGTCGTAACCATCAAGACTGTAGCCCGGACGCCGGCTAGGGCTGCCAAGAGCAAGTGTGTCGAGAGCGCCCTCCTTGACTCCATCTGGAGAGCTAGAACTACACCACTGGAGGCCTCGAAGACGAAGACGTGACAGGTGTCTGAACGAAGAAAATAGTATTAGAATATACGTCCTACGAATTGCGACGATTGCCGCCAGCCTCCTCCTTCATCGCCGTCGCGCTGACACCATAAGGCTTGAGCTCTATCGAGTCCTCGTCGCCCACGGTGCTCAACCTCTCGTGCTCGACTCTCACCTCCTCCGTCTTGAGCACGCCGCTTAGATTCGGCGAGCGGGCGCTGGCCTCGGGGTCCCGGAGCGCCTCCTGCGACTCCTCCCAGGCAATGTTCGACATGATGACGACCGAGTTCTGGCCGTACTTGCTGTGCTGCTGTCGCGTTGCGCGCTTGGCGTCGGAAGACGTGGCGCCGGCGCCCGTCTGCCCGGCGTAGGGGTTGCTCCGGTTATATTTGGACCTGGCGTGGCTCGTCTTGAGCTCGTGGTACAGCATCCTCCTATTGTTGAGCGGGTCAGCACGACGGTGTCATTTGGTGCGAAGGGGGGCAAGCTGGGGCGTTGACTAACAGCACGGGGATGGATAC
This sequence comes from Verticillium alfalfae VaMs.102, assembly GCF_000150825.1. Classification (NCBI taxonomy): domain Eukaryota; kingdom Fungi; phylum Ascomycota; class Sordariomycetes; order Glomerellales; family Plectosphaerellaceae; genus Verticillium; species Verticillium alfalfae. The sequence continues at coordinate 503,615 of NW_003315028.1, forward strand.
GGCCATGATGGAGGCAGCGGGCTCTACCAAGGTCCAGATGGTCAGGTCAACGCGGTCATAGGTGAAGTCGGTGCTCGTCATATTGACGACGAGCACCGCCTTGACGATCGCTGTGATTCCAGCACTACCCCAATGGCGTTAGCAATGATGTACGACAACTGAACATGGACGACAATCTCACATAGCACCAAGACTCATGGCCACTGCAACACCGAGCCTCTCACGTCGTCGCATGGACATGCCCATGATGATCTGCCACGGAAGTAGGGCGAGCATGAAATCGAGGATAGCAGAGTAGTCTGTGTCGGTATCAGTATGACGGGCCGGGCCGGTCGAGCTACTTCAACTGCATCGTCTTGTAACTCACATGCAGCGAAGAGCTGGAATTTGAGGAGTTTCTGCCTGTCCCAGCACTTTCCCGGGTGGCTGCCATCGATGACTTTGGCAAAAGGCGTGCACTTCACCAGCCCAAAGATCCAAACAAGATTCATGGAGACATTGATCGTCACGATGATGAAGATGAGAAGATACTTCATCCACTGGTTGGTCGAAATTCGATAAAGCGTAATGGCGAAGGACGTTTTGCTTAACGTCGTGGCCATGATTCCAAACGCCGCCACCATGATGGTGCTGAGACTGATGATTTTGAGATTCTCATCGCTGATTGTTGCCCGCCTCGTACCGAAACCGATCGAACAGATGTACGAAAGCACAGAGCAAGATATAGAGAGGGAAATCTGCCGTGGTGCCACGCATGAGTATTCCAAGACTATTCCAAGACTTTCAACAGCCCAGGACAACCGTTCGGTCAAAGTCCTCAGCAGGGAATTGAAGGACGCAACATACCCAGGAAGCAATCAAGAGATGGTCATCCCACCAAAGACCTCTTCCTCGCCACACCTTACAGTACAGGCGGAGGGAGAGCAGGATAACGGCGGCGGCGGCCAAAGACCAGCACGCCGCGAGAAGGCGTGTGCGTCTATCATCCTCCATGACGATATGCTCGGAACATGCGGATGCATGCAAGAAAGCACGGAGGAAGAAAGACTGTAGATCAGGGGACGACGAGGTTGGACAGCAAGGAGACCTGGCAAGAGGCCTTGCGAGTGTGGGCGGCGCTGTGGGGATTGCCGATGCATTTAACAAACCAAGGACCCTTCTGCCCCAGATCCCCTGGTCCGTGATGGTCCACCTTCTCGGCTCCTAACTTCCCGCGCATCACAAGGCCAAAGATGAGATACATCAGACCATCTGAGGTTCGAGAGATTCTGGGTAGGATCATCGGTCTACATGGTACACTAGAGGGGGGCCGGCGGGGATTCCCTCGCTTGGAAGGATCCGACCCAGGAGAGAAGAGAAGCTTCAGCTCAGTATGGAATCTCTGCCTGGTCTCGTCTCATCAGCTTTGTATGGGCCACCATCTAACTGTTCTCGGGGATGTGGCTGTCGATCCCCATGTGAATGGATCTTTGACAGCCAATGCTGATTTCACTTCTGGCCACTGTCTCGGGTTACTCTCACGCCAGCGACCGTGCCTTGCTAGTTATGCCTTCACAGTTGGATGTCATTCATAGCGCCGCTTCATAGCCTGTTCTCTCGCCGCCGCCTGGCAAGGGGATGGATGGGTGTCTGTTCTCGCAGCCGTCGGGCAGTCGGGGAAGAGCCGCTGAAATCTACGCATAACGGCCATCAAGCCTTGCTGGTGGAACTATGTGTCCTTGGGTGGAGATCATGACCGCGCTGGCGTTCTTAGTTGAAGTGGTCGTCAATGGCGTGAGCGTGCGAGTCAGCTCCCACCTTAGCTCAGGGGCCGTGGTGCTCTTGGGTGTTTTACGCAGGGTGGCGGCACAGTTTATGTGGCAAAGCGGAAAAGGCGACTCGTCCGGCGAGTGTATCATTATTGCATTGCCTTTTCCCAAAGCAACGGCACTTCACTGCAAAAATAACCTGTTTCCCTCTTTCCTTTCAGCGGTAACCATCGTTCTGCTTGGACGGGCAAGGGCCGCGAGAAGGCTTCAATCACCGCGGGCTCGTGCTGCAACGTCGCATTGCCACTGGCTTACCATGGTCGCTTGGATCGGACGCTTTGGCAACCTTTGGCGAGTCAGGAGCCGGCGCCGCCTCCTGAACCTAGGTAGGTAGCTGGCCTAGTCATCAGAGCGAGCCGGGGATCGTTGCGCCGCGCATCCGCGTGAATGAATCATGCTGGCCTTAGCTTGGAGTTCTTCATCACCGTGTGTGTGCCCATGGCAGGTGGGGCCGGGCGTTGGCAGGGCGGGAGCATTTCTATTCTTCTCCTCGCTCCGAGGATGAGGGGACTGAGGGACCAACTCAATATTGTGCCTAGCTCGTGAGCTTAGTCCCTTATTTCTTGGTTTGCATCCGAGCCATCCACAGTCCTACCCACTTCACCTTGCCTGAAGTAGGTAAGTCGGTAGAATGGCAACGATGCCGGTGGCAGGCCGGCAGGCAGGCAGGCAGGCAAAGACAAGTTGAGATGCTCGGCTGTCACAGCCTCGCTTGGTGAAGAGGAAGCCCGTTCAGGGCCCACTTTCCGGTCATGTGACCCTGGCCTGAGGTGCCGGAGAGGTCCCCCCTTCACCAATTCCCTCGTCGGCTCCTCCGTCCTTCGTCCCCTCCTCCCTCTGCCCCACCCCCATGTCGGCATTCAACCTACCTTAACCCCAAGATCCTTGAAGACCAGACCCCCCCCCCGCCTGCATCCACTGGCAACTTGGCCAGGATTTCTGCATTTCTTTGTCCAATACGAATTACCGGCGGCCTATTCATACCCGATGCAGAAGACATGCCGACTACACCGGGGAATATTGGTCAAGCTTCCATGCCGCCCATGTCGCTATCGCCTTCGGACTATCCGCGGAAATTTTCTGCCGTCGGTACAAGATCATATCACTCAAGCGCCGCAATACATGGGGGGGGCAACGTAATTTATTGCCATTTGCGTCATGCTTCGATGCGGGGACCCTAAGATGCTTGATCCTTCGGTCTCTTTAAAAGATGCGAGGTGATCGGCATCGCAATTGAGGGCCACGAGGTTTCCATGTGGTCAGCGCTTCTCGTCAACTGAGATCTGCCTCTCTTCTGCACAAGACACGTCCCTCTGCCCGTCATTCTTCCCACGTTCCTCGCAAGCAAGCATGCCTTCGCACGTGGCCACCCTTGTCTTGGCCGCCCTGTCGGGTCTGGCCCTGGCAGCTCCTGCGCCTGCGGCAACCTGGGTGCCTACGGGGCACACTGCTCAGGGGCGCCTACGTTGGCCCTTCACAAAGATGCCGCCAACCCAGGACCTACTTCCTCGGCATCCCCTACGCCAAGCCTCCCGTCGGGTGCCCTTCGTTTCGCCCTCGCCCAACCCGCTGCAGACGACCTTTCAGGGGCGTTCGCAACGCGACCGAGTATGGATGGATGTGCATAGGGTACGGCTCCGACACGAGCAGCCTGGGCAGCCCGGTCAACGAGGACTGCCTGACCCTCAACGTCGTCCGACCGAAAGGTGTCAAGGCTGGCGACAAGCTCCCCGTCGGTGTTTGGGTGCACGGCGGCGTACGTCTTCTTCTTCTTCTTCCCCTCCTCTCTCTCTCTCTCTCTCTCTCTCTCTGTGATCATTCCACTAACGCGGATTCCAGAGTTATGTCCAGGGTGGTTCTCGTGACCCGAGGTACAACCTCACCGAGATCGTTGACCAATCTGTCAAGGAGGGCAAGCCCATCGTGGCCGTCTCCATCAACTACCGCCTGTCGCTCTGGGGCTTCCTCTTCAGCGAAGAGCTCAAGAATGCCAAGGCCGGTAACACTGGCCTCAAGGACCAGCGCGTCGCTCTTGAGTGGTTGAACAAGAACATCGCCGCCTTTGGTGGTAGCCCCGACAAGGTCACCATTTGGGGCGAGTCTGCTGGTGCTCGTGCCCTGGGTATGCAGCTCATCGCCTACGACGGCAAGCACAACGGCATCTTCCGCAGCGCCATTCTTCAGAGTGGTAGCCCAACGGCCGTGTTCAAGGGTGCCGCCGACTGGCAGCCGTACTTTGACGCCCTCCTTGCCAAGACCGGGTGCTCCTCCGCCGCCGATAAGCTTGCCTGCCTCCGTGCTCTTCCCTGGCAGACGCTGAACAGCATCTTCAGCGGCAGCGATGCCTTGAGCGTCGCCGCGCCGACCCTGAGTGCCGTCGTCGACGGCGACTTCATCAGCGCCCAGGCCTCCGTTCTCCTGAAGCAGGGCAAGTTCGCTCGCGTGCCCCTCCTCACCGGCACCAACTTTGACGAGGGCACCGCCTACGCTCGGAACGGCATCAACAATGAAGACGGCTGGCTCTCGTGGCTGTCGGCTCTCGGCCTCAACTCTACCCAGGCCGCCGGTGTTTCCTCCCTGTACCCCGATGACCCCGCTGTTGGCATTCCCGCCTTCTACGAGGGCCGGCCCCCTGCGTCCCCCTTCGGCACCCTCTTCAAGCGCTCGGCCGCCTTGGCTGGCGACTACCAGCAGCACGCCGGCCGCAGGCTCCTGACCGAGACGTACTCGGCCGCCGGCCTGCCCGTCTACTCCTACCACTGGAACGCCATTGCCAACGGCCTGCCCAACCCCATCTACGGCGCCACCCACTTCCAGGAGGTCGCCTTTGTGTTCAACAACGTTGCCGGTCGCGGCTACACTGCCAACCCCTTCGCAGGCCGGCCCCAATCGTACGTCGAGCTCGCTGACCTCATGAGCAAGATGTGGGTCTCCTTCATCCACGGCGGCAACCCCAACGTCGACGCCGTCCAGTGGCCCAAGTACTCGGGCGCCAACCCCACGAACCTCGTGTTCGATCCCAGCCGCGACAACCTCCGCTACACCGAGGTTGACGACTACAGGGAGGAGGGCATCGACTACCTTCTCAACAGCGTCTTCGTTTGAAGCATGAAAATGTGATTTATCTATATATCCTTATTCGTTACTCAGCGTTGCACATGTAGACCATTTAGACTATTGGGAATTCTGCGGGTTCAACGGAAATACATGCCCGTATTGATTAAAACTTATTGCCCGACACTCGGTGATTGCTTTGGTCTCTGGTTACTCTCCTGTTTTTGACGTGAAATGGAGTCGACATCGAAGCTGTGGGGTGTACTCAATGAGTGCTGTTCTGGCCTGGCGTAATGAGGCAGGTGCGACTCGAAGAATCCCAGTCTCGCCGTCTGGGCATCCCAATTCTCGCTTGCTGCCAGATATGAAGTAGGTCACACCATCATCAAGACTTGCTAGGGGCGGTTGCCTTACTAAGGAGGCCGACGCTTGCTCACTGCAATCGCCAGCTCGTGAGACGGCCGAGGTGATAGTGCTTGGGTCATCTCGATTACAGTTCTGGAAGTCGATTTAAGCATGAGCTGGCACGCTTGACAAGGATGAGACGAACAGCTCTCGGTCCTCTGCCCCCGCTCGGTCCCCTTTCTTGGCACTATGGCGTCGTGAAAGTTGAAGAGCCACCTTCGAACAGGATTACCCATGAAGCAGGCGCGGTGAAGAAATGTACATTCACAATGCTACAGCCCATGACTGTCGCTTTTCATAGTATCCACGACGCTGTTCACACATTGCAGCGTCTCTGGGCCTCGCCTGATGACTGAGTGTCATCACCTCAAATCGAAGACGGATCCCGTGGTACGACCACATCCTGTAACACCCATTCTTACGAGGGAGCATCTAGTCAGAGGAATCTAGTTGGCATAAGTACAGTTGATGTACTGTCAAGTCTATATGCAAAGGAATTCGTAAACACATGAGCTCGTTGCCTGCCTCGACAGGCAGCTGCGCTTCTGAACACCGCTCTCTCTATTTCATCTCAAACGCTTTTCTTTTTCGAAGGCCTAGTTCTCCCAGAACCCGGGGAACAGAAACTCAACCTTCTTCATGGCCTCGGGGTTGCGGCCCTCGGGCTTGGTCATGAACTTGACGGCGCCCTGGGAGGCGCCCTCCCACTGCTTGGCAAGGACGAGCTCGCTGTTCTCGTGCCTGCTCAGCTGGTCGAGGACGCCGCCGACAAGGCGCTTGGCGTTCTTGCCGTTGGCCTCCATGTACTTGAGAACCATGGCGACGTCGACGTCGTCAAAGCTGTGCCAGCAGTCGTAGTCGGTGGCCATGCAGATCATCTGGTAGGCCATCTCGGCCTCGCGCGCGAGCTTGGCCTCGGGCAGGGCCGACATGTTGATGACGCTGCCACCCCAGGCGCGGTACATGTGGGACTCGGCGCGCGTGGAGAACTGGGGGCCCTCCATGCAGATGATGGTGCCCTTCTCGTGGAGCACCGACGCCGTCGCCGTCCATGTGGCGGCGCACGTCTTGACGACCTCGGCGAGGCCCTTGTCAAAGGGGTCGGCGAAGCCGACGTGGCCGACGACGCCGCCCTCGAAGAAGGTGAAGGGCCGGATGCCCTTGGTGCGGTCGATGACCTGGTCCGGCACGACAAAGTCCATGGGCTTGATCTCCTCCTGGAGCGAGCCGACGGCCGAGAAGGCGATGATGGAGCGGACGCCGACGTGGCGCAGCGCGGCAATGTTGGCGCGCGCCGGCACCTCGTGGGGTGCGAACTGGTGGTGGACGCCGTGGCGCGCGAGGAAGGCGATGGGCACGCCGTTGTGCTCGAGAATCTGGATCGGGGACGAGGGGAAGCCCCAAGGGGTCTCGGGGTTGAGCTCGGCGACGGGCGTGTAGCCGTCAATCTTGCTGAGACCGGTGCCACCGATGACGGCGATGTGGACCGGGCCTGTCACAATTGTCAGTCACTGGTCACAGGCTTGCGATGCTCCACGATGGAGGTGACCCCCGGAAGCGACGGGTGTCATGGGTCGAGGGGTGTTCGAGGTAGACACTCACGGTCAAAGGTGTTGGGAAGGGCAGACATGGCTTCTGTAGGT
>NW_003315028.1:510673-514034 GCF_000150825.1 Verticillium alfalfae VaMs.102
GTTGACTACCCCGCCAAACGGCCGACGTCGAAAAGTGGGATGGCGCCATGACGCTGAGTGGCTGCGCGTCTTCACTGGGAGCTTATCGCCTTGGGCCATTCGCTGGAGGGCGCGCTGACAGGGTCCACCGTCCGATAAGACATGGGTTCTACTTGTCTTCTCCCAGTTCTTTGTGAAACAATGTCGGGATGCAAGATCTCGAGGGCAGAGTGTGTGTTTGATTTTACATGCATACCCAAACATGAGTCTTCCGTAACGTAAGCATCGTGAGCAGTTCTGTCTGACGGCCAGCGATGCCAGTCCTCCCAGTGCCCAAGAAGAACATGGCGATGCCCCACAGGCCACGGCCCACAGAGGAGCCTGCATCGTCCCCTCGGAAATTTCTGGCCTGTGCTCCAGTACCTTCGATTTTCGCCATTACTAACACAACTCTGACCTCGAAGTCCTGTCACTACCACAACCTCACCCACCCCGCCACCTCCGGATCCAGTTGCTCTCTTCTTCCTGAAAGCGTCATACTCGAGAAATTCCAAGCCGTTTTCTTTTCAACCGTTCCAACTCGTCTGGGCAGGTCGGTCGCCGTCGCTCACCGCCACATCATCTCACCTCTCGAGGTAGCCCTCACTTGAGCCTCAGTCTCGTGATAGCACCACAGACCAGGGCGCCTGGTCGGAGCCAGCATGGCCGCCATCGAGATCCCCTCATTACCAGATCCTGGTCCTTCCGATGGATCCAAGCCTTCGGAGTCCATCGAGGAGCGCTGCTTCTCGGCAGCCCTCATCTGCCTCGAGGGCCATTACACCAGTTCGCCGCCCATGGGTCCCATGACGGCAAACAAGGTCTCGGGCATGATCGCCAAGACCTTGGAAAAGACACACACGTTCAAGCACGTTCGAGAGTCATTGGCAAGGAATGTGGCCATCTGGATCTGGCTGACAAGAATCTTCGGCGCCGCCATCCCCAACCTCACAACCCGCTCCGTGGGGCCGCTGTCCAGTTTGAACTACCCTGAGAAAGGTGTCAGCCCTCAGGAGAGCACAGCACTCATCGTCAAGAACCAGGTCAACCTCAAGGACGATCTGCAGATTCTCAACAAGCTCATGCACATTGCGCGTAACCTGCTTGTCACGTCGGAGCCCGAGGTTCCGCAGGATATCTGTGCTGCTGTCCACTTTGACCAGATGGTGTACCAGACCATCATCCTGTGTGTCAATGTCACGAGCAAGGGCTATGACGGCGAGATTCTTGACGAAACGTCAAGAGCCAAACTGAACGAGATTACAGATCTGTGTAGGTCCCTTCCATCCTCACATCTCCCCATTTGCTGATTTTCGCACAGACAAGAAGTTGCTCGTCACATCCTTGCAACAGGCTCATAACTGGACCGCCAAGAATGACCGCAATAAAATGTCTTTCTGGTACGACGTTCTCTTCGACGAAGATGCACAGCTCGATGACCCGCAAGAGGGCATGGGCGATGGGTCTGGCTTCCGAGTCGACATTGCCAAGACGGAAATTCAAAACTGGCTGGAGCGCAACTCACGAATGTGCGATGCGGCACGGAAGCTCTTGACGGATTATTCGCAGCACCAGTCACACAGGCCACCAGGAGTTTTGGCCCCCATCGCTCCGCTGGCTTGGAACTGGTTCCCCGAAGGACAGGTCAAGGTCCGTGCCGACAACATCAAGGAGGGTGAGAAGTTCACGCCGAAGTGGGACCTTGACATTACGGACAAGTTTGAGCAAGACCGGGCATATGGCCGGGTTTCGCGTGAGATCGACACGTGGTGGATGCGCGCCCGCGATGCCAATTACGATGACTGGGTCGTGCCGATGCCTTCTGTCGAGTTCGCAGCTTCACGAACAGAGCATTGCAAGACCAATCTCCTCAACCGCTACGCGACAGCGCTTCACCCCACTGACTATGAGGACGAGGACGAAGAGGACGACGAGGACGGAGCTGAAGTCTACGAGGTTGAGGAATCCGCTCTGGACCTTCCCAGAGACACTGACGGGTCTGATGTCGAATACGTCGAGGGTGAATACGACGAGATGATCGATGAAGAAGACGACATCGACGACGATGACGACTCTTACGGCGAGGGTCCCCTGACAGGCCTATTGACGGAAATCCCCAACATCCTCGACCCTAAACAGATCGAAGCGCTTCACATGATTGTCAAGTCATGCATCCTAGACTCGGCTGGCACTGGCCTCACCCGTGCAGGCGAGAATCTCCAAAAGACCCGATGCCGCATGTTTTTGGCTCTGGACTGCGGCAAGTCTCTGCTCCGAGAAATGCTTGTCTTCATCGCTGTCTGGGAAAAGGATGAGCAATCACTCATCTTCCAGCTCACCTCCCAGCTTGTCGAAGCTATGCACCACTCTTCCCTCGTCTCTTATGCCTGGAACTCTCTCCGCATCCCGAAAGATATCATCTCGCCGGCGCAGACAGTGCTCCTCCGCCTCGTCAACCATATGTTCCGCAGCCGCATCTCATCGCCACCGCAGGACCCCAAAGACAGGACGCGCGACCTGAAGCTCGTCATGTTCTTCTTTGGCTTCTTCCGCTCTCGCATTGTGCCGGAATGTGTGGCGCTCATGCATTTGCAGGCTCAGTTGCGCGAGGATAATTCTGACCCTGGCGAGTTCCCCGTCGACACCTGGGACATGGAGCGGGCTAGGGACGGCCTGGCTCAGTACCTCGACCTTCTAACCACTGTTTCGGAGATTGCGTACTCGCGCGCCATGCTCATCGAGTGGGAAGCTGTCTACGACCTCATCACTCTCCTCAACGGTCTCGAGGCCGGCGTGCCGAAGAAGCCCCTCGTCGACGCTATTCCAACCCGCACCGTCCCCACCAACCCCTCCGCCCACCAACAACCGCCGGCCGCCCCGCAAGGCACCAACCCGGACAACACATCCGCGGCCCCGCCCATCATCGAACGCCCCTACTCAGCCGCCGACTCCCTCCCGCCATCCCCTCCGCCGCCCCCGCCGCTCTCCGAGCCGGCCTACAAATTCCCCTGGTCCGGCATCAAAGCCCAGCTCTTCACCATCCTCGCCACCCTCCTCCAGCCCCCGCCCGGCCAGTCCTCCCCCGGCAACCCAGACGTGCAGCTGCAGATGGTGCGCCACAACGGCATCGTCCCCCTCCTCAACTGCTGCGCCTACGACGACCACAACCCCTTCGCCAAGGAGCGCGTCACCATCTGCCTCAAGTGGCTCCTCGACGGCTGCGACGCCGCCAACGCCTTCTTCCGCGAGCTCGTCAGCATGGCCCCGGCCCCCAACCTCAAGCCGCCGCCCGGCGGCGCCCCGACGAGCACCATCCGCGTCGACGGCATCCAGGGCGAGGTGG
>NW_003315028.1:514310-519112 GCF_000150825.1 Verticillium alfalfae VaMs.102
CACCAGCTTGATGAGTGACATGCTACTCAACGACCGACGCACGGCTTGAGCACTGAGACGTGGACCACTGGGAATGTGTCTAGCAATGATCATGTGTACAAGCAAAGATGAAGATATTTGCATTAAAAGCCGAGTCTTCTGTCTAAGTGGTAGAATATGTATAGTCGAGGACGGAGCTGGGTATCACGGGAGTTGTTCTCTTTGCGAAGAAGAAAAGAAAGAAAAAGAAAAAGGTCAAGTGAAACGTCAAACCCCGAATGCCCATCTGCAAAACGCCCTAATATGCATGCAGTCTCTCTCACGGAAGATGATGTCTAGTGCACGAGCGCCATGTCCAAGACACCTGCTCTTGTCCGGAGAGCTCGTCGGCCCTCCCTCCGATCAGGCCGAGTTGGTCGACCGGCGCCAGATCATAAAGGCAGCAAGGCCGGCACATGCAGTTGCTCCGAGCGCGACGTATAGCGGCGTGCGGTCCACGGGCGGCTCTTCGCTTCTGGGGAAGGCGGTGCTAGGATTCGTGGCCGCCTCGGCGAGGGCGATGAAGAGCTCAGAGATGGAGCCCCAGGTCACAGAAACATGGAGCGGAGCGCTCATCATGAGTTCGTGGGTGTACTCATCGGGCTGCTGCTCGCATCGCTGCGTCGTCTTGTCGCGGTCCGCTTTGAGGGCTGTGTAGACGGCGGGAAGCTCGTCGAGATGAGGGTAGCGGCGACGCAGGTCGACAATGTGACTGAATGAATCAGGGTTAGACGAGTCGTATGCGTAACAGACGAGATCGCAAGCGTTGAGCTTGGCCTGGTTCTCGAGGATGGCCGGTTCGAGCTCACCGAGCTCCTCAAGAATCAGGTAGCATTGCTTGCCACCGTGCAGCTCAACGCTGTTGACGGCGCGGCGCGGCTTGATGGAGGGGCGGTAGAGCGGATCGAACGGACGGTTGAGGAACGCATCCAACAGGGAAGATTTGCCAGCGCTAGGCGCACCGAGAACGTAGCACAGAACAACGTTCCGCTCGACGCGGCCAGGGCGCTTTCTCCTCTTACGAGCCTTGGTCACTTTGAGAGCAGCTGTCGTCGTCTCACGAGATGTCGCTGGTTCGAATCCCAGATGTGCGAGGTACTCCAGGGTCGTTTTCGGTTCCATAAAGGTTGTCATGCTCCACTGAGCCAACCAGCCTTGCAGGGTAACGTAGCCGGCCTCATTGCGAACAGTCGAGGAGGGGAAGGACGTCTCCTGCCAGGACTGAGGAAGCCCCGGCGTTGGCGCGAACAAAGCCTCCAGCTCGTCGTCGCTCAGACCACCATCGTTGTCCTTGTCGAAAAGCAAGAAGAGGTCGACGAAAAAGCGGTAGCCAGCAGGGCTGAGCTCGGCAGACGAGTATTCGGGCACTTCGAACTTGGGGTGGAGGAAGCTGTCTTCCAAGCTCAAACTGTCGGTGTAGTTGAACTTGCGCAGAATGATCCAGATAGTCTCGTGGCGACCTTTTTCAGCGTAGAGCTTGTTCAGTTGTAGGAATCCCATTTTGTCGATGCCCTTCTCAGGACTGGTCTCTGGGGCTGCTTTCGACACTGACTGCTTGATGTTGTCGAGGTCTTCCGAAGTCAGCGGTTTATCGAAGCAGCGAGACTGGAAGTCGTGCATCTCTTGGTCGTTCAGGAAGCCGTCTTGGTCCTTGTCGCACAGATAGAACACCCGCTTCAGAGCGTCTACACAAGCCGGTTTGAGGTTCCCCTCCTTGTAGTCGAAAAGAGGGGCGATGGGGTGGGTGACGGCCTTCTGACACAGGAAGAAAACTTCGTTCACATTGCGGTGTTCCCTCGCGCTCGACCGAATACACGAGTCGATCTCGCGAAACTCGGCCATGACGGGTAGCATCTCGCCATCCACGACTTGCGGCGTGTTAACGTCACCGGTCAGGTCGGACTTGTTGGCACAGAGGACGACGGGCACGTTGACGCCAAGGGACCGAAAGTACGGCATCCAAAAGAGCGCGACGCGTTCATAGCTGTAGTGGTCGGAGTAGACGAGGAGTATGACGTTCGACTTCCGGATCTCCTTGCGTAGCGTGGTTCGATCTTGCGGTCGGGCAGAGGTGTCGACAATGGACGTGGTGACATTGTCAGGTGTGCCGAGTTGAGGCGGTATGGTGATCGGGGGCAGGACGGCTTGAATCTTGTTCTGGATGAAGACATCCTTCACGAGAGAAGCTATGAGGCTGGACTTGCCGGTGCCTTCGTCACCACAGACACAGATGCGCACTGTCGATGCCGAGATGCGTTAGTGGATGGAGGCTGCTCTGCGTCCAGGTGATCAGGCCACATACCAGAAGCCATGATGGGCGGTAGCAAGGAGGGCTCAAGAGGACTTTACTGCATGGCCATGGCCAGGTGTTCTGATGGTCTTGTATGTCCAAGAGGATGAGGAGCAAGGCTATTGCACCTGTTGGCGTTGGACAGGTAGCCCAAGAATGAAGTGTTAGACGCGGACCCGCGACCGACCGGGAGGGAGCTCGAGTGGAGGTGACAGGGTAGAGATCGGGCGTGGTGCCGATTGCTGGGGATAGAGCGTTGGGTTCGTTAGGTAAGCCTACAAACGGGTGGGGCACTATGTGGTTCCACTTACTATTGGTGTCGCGGCGTATTTTGAGGCAGGATGGTATTGTGTTCCTGAGGGGACTTGACTGGAGAACAGGAACAGCTCAAGTCAACACGCTTGGAAAATTCTCGCTGATTCATGTTCCACTATGTATACTGATAACTTGCATCTAGTGTTCTTAGCGCGTCACCATCGGTCAGGCTTGCTGCGCGGCATCGGTCAGAACCAGAGGACATTTGTCACACAACGTCCCTCTATCTGATGTTTGATCCCCCGCCTGCAGAGCCGATCAAGCCATGGCAGTGTTCATAAAATTGCAAGATGCGGATTTTCAACGTGATTCAAGCTGCACGCGTCAGGTATGATCGTCGTGCGGCATGGCTTGCTGGATGGCTGTGGCTTGGTGGACGGACCAGGTTCTTGAGTGAAAGACGGAAGAGAACAGGCCGTGGTTCGCAATACTAAGAGGCTCGTGTGATCTGACACTCATGGCGGAGAGAACTCTGGAACGAAACAGGCGATTCGTGGCATGAATGCTACTTGGTGATGCAATGTCGTCGCGTGGAGATGGAGAGCAGTCATACGTTATGATCTCGTGGGGGTGTTCGAGCAAGTAGGCGAACTGGCAAGAGTTTGTTTGCTCCATCCAAGTGAAGGTCAAAGGCGAAGGCGCCATCTTGTCACTTCCTCGGAGCTATATCCCTTCGTAGAGCCGAAGAGATGGCTTTTTGATATAGTAGGACAGATCCAAGTCTGACTGACAATCATTTCTCACAACGTCACAAAGGTGGATGACCAGACAGGCCCTTCGTCACACATGTAGGTAAGCGAACACGCAGGTAGAGAGGGTCGGGCCAGGTTACCGCCTCCAGCGCATCCTGCACAGCGGATAATCTTGCTGTGCCACGAGGGGACAGACGCCAGTGGGGCGACGCCGTGGTTGGTGCGAATCGTCAGGTCATTCAATCGAGAGGTAGCCTGCCTGGGCAAATGCGGATTTGGGTTCGAGGGAAACTATGGTCGAGATGCTTCGGCCAAGACGCACAATAAGAATTTTGTACATCGTTGCAAGACCCTCAAAAGCCCGTTCTTTGATTCTGATTTCTACGAAAAACGACAGCCAACCCGCATCCTTAAGATCATCGCTACCCCACAAACCACGACCCCCCCCCAAACAAGGCCCCTCCCATTACCACCACCAACACCACCACCACCACCACCACAGCTCCCAACCCGGCTGTCAGGCACCTGGACCCGGTCAATGCAGGCATCCTCCCACCAGTCAGGGCCTGCGCTAGCCTCGACCCCAGGTTTGCCCTTGGCCGCGGCGCAGTTCTACTGGATTCGCCTGACGAGGGGACAGACCGGACAGGACAGGCTCTAGAGGTCAATCCATGTCCAGGCCCAAGGTCTAGGTCCACGTCGAGGTCCACGTACAAAGCCAACCGCCTCTCTTCATACTTGGCCTATATTAACCCAACATCTCCACCGACCTCGTCTTCGTCGTCTGCGACCACCGCCTCTACGATCCTCCCGACACACCTACAACCTGCGTGCTCCAGGGCTCTCCAACTTCTGCAGCGAGCAACGCCGCCCACTCGACCTATCAACCCCCGCTATCGACCTTCCCCATTTGATCGCCTCGCCGATTGCGCTGCTCTGTCGCCCCAGCGGTTCTCCCCCCCTGGCAGTGTCGACTCCCAAGCGCTGCGCGATCCCACCGTCTGTCTCGTCGCACACATCGTGGTCGGCAGGCATTGACGAAGCACGACATATCCACTCGGCACAATCCACATTCGCCATCAGTCGCTCAAAGTGCGCCACCTGCGTCTTTTCTGCTGTGTTGCGACAGCGAATGCAATAGTTACCGCAGTCGAAAGCCGAACGCCTCTTAAAGAGACACGCCCCTCTCTTCTGTCCGCTCACGATGTTGTTAGTCTTTCCTCGTCGGCGGCGTCCCTTTTGGTGCGGGAGGGATTGACAGGGTGACTAACCTCACTACGTATTTATTAAAGCAGCGTTCTTCCTCCTCCCCCACGTATCCCCAGGCGGGCGCCTACGTCGGCCTGGGCGTCCCGGAGCATGCCCATGATCGAGACCACAATACCGTCACCAGAGCGGATAGCTCCCTGATAATCAGTCCTTCGTCGGCAAGGGTGATGTGGTGACTGCTGTCTTAGGAACGGAAATCGCGAACCCGCTGAACTGAT
>NW_003315028.1:519522-530296 GCF_000150825.1 Verticillium alfalfae VaMs.102
ATTCCATGACCAAGAGCAACTCGTCATTCATCTCCCGCGTTATCGTCAACGAGAACCTCTCCAAGAAACTAACCGACAGAAAGCCGGAGGGTGTCTTTTGCTTCGCCAACATCAACCGTGCCTTCCAGTGGCTGGACCTGTCGGCCTGGCAGAAGGTACCCATCGCATGCGTCCTCGGATCCAGGAGCTGAAACTGACGAAACGCAGCAAGATTATCTGACCAAGATTCTGTTCACCAGGGCGCATTGCTTGTGCCACGACATCAACCCCGTGACGAAGAGCCTGGGCCACATTGACGTGATCATGGGCTTCTCCACGGGCGAGATCATCTGGTGGGAGCCAGTGTCTCAGCGCTACACGCGTCTGAACAAGAATGTGAGTTGTGTTGAGCCGGCGTGTTTGGGCCCGTAGACTCACGTGTGGCAGGGCATCATCAACGGCACCCCCGTGTCTGAGATTCGGTGGATTCCCGGCTCAGACAACCTCTTCCTCGCGGGCCACATGGATGGCTCGCTTGTGGTGTACGACAAGGAGAAGGAGGATGCGCCTTTTGTGCCCGAGGAGGAGCTGGCGACGAACGGCGTGGCCAATGGCGACACCGACGCCACCGACTCTGGCGAGTCCAGCGCGCCCAAGAACGTCAATCCGAACACGCGAATCCACATTTACAAGTCTGTGCACTCCAAGAACCAAAAGGTCAACCCGGTACGCGGCATGGAAACTTTCCAATCAGCGCATCAATGCATTTGCCTTTAGCCCTGATAACCGCCACCTGGCCGTGGTCTCCGAGGATGGCTCGCTGAGGATCATTGACTACCTGAAGGAGGAGTGAGTATCAGCTATTCGGAGTCTGAGGGATGAAGTTGACAAGAGACCAGGCTGCTCGACCTTTACCACTCGTACTACGGCGGCTTGATCAGCGTGTGCTGGTCGCCTGACGGCAAGTATGTTCTTACAGGCGGACAAGATGACCTGATCTCCATCTGGTCTGTCATCGATCACGCCATCATCGCTCGCTGCCAAGGCCATCAGTCCTGGGTCACCTCGGTGGCGTTTGACCCGTGGCGATGCGATGACAAGAACTACCGGTTCGGCAGCGTCGGCGAGGACCGCAGGTTGTGCCTATGGGATTTCAACGTCGGCATGTTGAGCAGGCCAAAGGCGGTATGTACCTTTGTTCCACGGTCTTCGGTGAGCAGAATCTAACTTTTCAACAGGCGTCCGTCCGCCAGCGAGGCTCGATTTCTTCTCGTTTCCCCGGCTCCACGTCGCTGCAGCGCCTCGAGACAGGTAACACGACGACTAGTGGACGTCTGCGGTCCAACTCTGCCCTCTCGACGGCGGATATCGGTGACGACGAGGAGGGCATCGTCCACCCTGTGGAGCCCCGCTCACACACTGCCATGCTCCCGCCTGTCATGGTATGATAGCTCACCCTTGATGACATGACACTGCTGACACGTGACGCAGTCCAAGGTCATCCACCCTAGTCCCATGTGCTGGCTCGAGTTCACCGAGGACTACATCATGACAAGCTGCAAGTCTGGTATGCTATGATTTCTTTTCAACCGTGTCTGGAAGTGTGGGCTAACGCTATCAAAGGTCACATCCGCACCTGGAGCAGGCCAACAGAGTCAGCGGTTCCAAAGGACGGAGCAACACAGCCTGCGAAATAGAAAATGATTTGAAACTTGGTATTGGATGAATTTCTGTGGACGGCGGGTTTCGATTTTACCCTTGTTGTTCCTACCTAAACAATTTTGTACATATGAATGCGATATTAGAGGAGGTCCGCCGGGCTTGATCCCGATGGCTGCGGCAATTTGAAGTTGAGTTGGGTTCCGACAAAATCGAGTCTCGTTTTTACAGTGGATGCCGTACCTGAGACTTGAAGCGTTTGCCTCGGAAGTACTTCACAGAGGCCGACCTTGCTTCGACTTGTTGACAATTTCTGAGTCTGGAAAGAATCGGCCTCCTTGAGTACCGGAATGATTACGAAGTGATGGGGTGACGATGATGGGGTCCCAACCAACGCAAAAGGCCCGCGCTGACAGTCTCTACGGCTTTCTCCGCACATTGTGTTTGCTGCCTTGCTAGTCCTTGTCCTCGCATTTTGAATCCAGTCTATAGGTCGATTGCATATGGTATATGTCTGGGTGGGGAGCAACCTCTTGATCAGGTGGGGGTCAAGCATGGGCACTGCAATGCTGCAGGTTACATGATGAGATGAAAGGGAGCGTCCCCACGAGCTCCAGTCTCCATCCCACCTAGCTTTGCTTGGCAATCAATTCCCACCCTTCTTCATGCCGATGAAATGGCTTGCGGAGCGGCTTCGTTACATCGGCGCGCTGAGCGACCCCGTGACCTGGCTACCTTACTCGGAGTCCCCAAACAGGCCAATTATCCGTATGTTTTCGTTTCCATAGCCAGCCAAGTAGGCGTCGGCGCTTGATTCATGGTGTGAGTGGCCTTCAAGCGTAGCGGGCTGGCCCCTGAATGGACTGACTGACGTTGCAGCAACGAGCATCAGAAGGGCTTTTGTAAAGCCTTCCAAGCACAAGCAGGCGGATTCTGGAATTGGGATCACAGAGTCTGAGCCGTTGATCTCAACTCAAGTGTTGGAATTCAAAATCACCAGATGCCTTCACACCATCTCATCATGTTACATAGTCATGAGAGCAAAATTATCACATGGATACTGCCAGTAGGTCGTACATCTTGTCTTGGTAATAATAGGTCAACGCTCTACCCAGCCAAAACACCACCCAATACAAAAACATTATTTAACATCAATAATTCATCGACGAACCAGGCTGAAAGGCCGCTCCGTTCTCTACTCCTTGATGACGGCCTCATCCTCGGCAAACTGATCGACGCGCGTGCTGCCAAACTTGCGAGCGCTGACCTCCTGCTCGAACAGGATGTCCAGCTCACCATAGGTGCGGCCCTTGGTCTCGGGAAGGCGGAAGTAGGCCCAGATGAGGATGAGGACGACGAGGCCGGCCCAGAAGAGACCGGTCTTGGCACCCCAGTTCCAGGAGTTGACGCCAAGCATGCGGGGCATGAGGACGTTGTTAACGAGCTGTGTCATGTCAGTTTTTGGTTTCGAGTGGACGTTGCAGAAGGATGAAACTTTACGCCTGCCATGTTGTTGAAGTTGCGGGCCAGGACGATGGTCTTTAGCCTTGAGACGGGTCGAGGGGAGCTCGGCCACAAGGGTGTAGCAAAGAGGGCCAACAGTCATATCATACATGAAAGTGTCTATGATCATAGTCAGTAAGCTGGGCTTGGCCGGTGGCTGATCCTATGAGTGTGGCTTACAGAAAATAAGGAGGCTACCGATAGCCCACGACGGACCAGACATGGAAGCCGGAGCAAATCCGAGGCCACCAATAATCACGAGAATGATCAGAAGGGAGCCCATTCCGCCGAGGTACATTGTGCGACGGCCGAATTTCGTCATCAGGACCCAAGAGAGAACGACACCGATGGCACCAACGGCGTACTGGATCAGGTTGAAGGTGAAGGAGTTCTCCGCCGAAAGGCCGGCACGCTCGTAGAACTGGATCGAGTACCCCATCATGGCGCTACCACAAAGGTTCTGCGCAGTGTACGAGATGGAGGCAATCTCCGTGCGCCTAAGGTCAGACCTCTGGAAGGCGTGCCAGTAGTTCATGCCGGCGGAGTGCTCCTCTTCAAGTTCGTTCGTCGCCTTGATCATCTCGAGCTGGTCGTCCACGTTGAAGTCAACACCGGACTTGGGTGAAACAAGGCTCATGATAGCACGCTTGGCATCGTCGAATCGGCCTTGGCGGACGAGCCACCAGGGAGACTCAGGAGCGAAGATGGTTCCGAGGATGATGAAAGGAGGCCACGCCCACTGCAGAGCAAAG
The DNA here is from genome assembly GCF_000150825.1 of Verticillium alfalfae VaMs.102. NCBI lineage: Eukaryota > Fungi > Ascomycota > Sordariomycetes > Glomerellales > Plectosphaerellaceae > Verticillium > Verticillium alfalfae. The sequence goes on from NW_003315028.1 coordinate 523,416, forward strand.
GGGATACGATAGGCCCACTGGCCCTGCATGGAGAAAAGACCACGGAGAACACCGGCGGCAATCAACTGGCCGATAACCCAGCAGAGGTTGACGTATGCCGTGAGATACGGTCGAAGGACGACGGGGGCGATATCAGATGCGTAGGCGAGGGTCAAAGTCTGGAAGATACCCCAAGGAATTCCAAGGACAATCTGGCCGGCGAGAAGAGTGTCCAGGTTCTGAGCGAAGAAGGGAATAAAGAGAAGCTAGTTGTGACGTCGTTAGCGTGTTGCTCGGACTGATCTTCGGCTTCAACCATCTTGTGATGAAGCCACAACTCCCAGGACCTCAACTTACGGCGATCATCATAAATTGTGAGACAAACATGGTCCTACGGTATCCTATAGCGTCGGAAAGGTACCCATTGATGTAGAGGCCGATGATCTGTCCGCATTGTCCGCCGACCTGGATGTATGTCTGCCAGTTCGCGGAGATGACTTTGCCTCCTTTGCCGTCCGGCTCGTTGCCGAACTTCTCCTGGAAGCTATGGGGCACGTAAGCATGTGGTCCTCTTTTAATCCAGTACCAAGGTACGGCTGAACCACCGCAAACACCACTGCCAATGCCACCGCCAATATCTCAGGTACCTGTGGTACCTGAGATCAAGATGAAGGGCAAAAAGGTGAGACTTACGCGTCGTAGCCGTAGAAGGCTCCCATCAGAGATAAATCGTAGCCCTCCATGATGATGGCAGTTGAGAACAATAGACTAAAGAGGATCGCCTTGGGGTAGAGCTTGAACGAGTCCTTGAGAGTCAAGTTGTGCTCACGCGTAGTGGCATTGCGAGCATCGTCACGAGCCTGCTCATGGTGCTTGACATCACCTCCATGAGGTAGGTTCTCGACCGCAGCCTCGATCTTGGAGTCGGACGTCATGTTTGTAGTTGTTCTCGCCTCTGGAGAGATGGATGAAGATGAGGAGTCGAGTGAGGAGTGAGTGGTGATCTGCTGAGGCAAAGCAGTGTCCATTGTGCGGGGGACGACTGGAGGTCTTATAGATCTCGGAACTTGGACATGTCTCGTATGACTGCTTGATGGTTGTTGGGGAGAGATGGGGTCGAAAGTGGAAAGTTTGGAGATTTCCAGCTTAACGGAAAGGAGACATCAGATGGACAGGGTTCTCCCACGGGGCCATGACGCGAAGAGACTTACCCCAGACGAGTCTTTCGCCTTCCCCAGGGGAAAGAAAGGAAAAGGATTGGATTGACGAGTCAAGTCTGGCTGGTTACCCCAGACCACCTCGGCCGTCTAGAACACCTGCTTAGCCCAATGGGGAAATGCGCGCTCCACGCGTCTTCGCTTAAGGCCCGGCCTCAGAGAGCTTGTCGGACCGACAAGCTGCTGTGCGTGATGCATCATGCGTGGGGTGTTGAGCCGCCTGTGGGCATCTCAAGGGGGCTGACTTGTCGGTCCGACAACAACCAAGAAACAGAATGAGATTCCCAATGCCGGGACGCTACTGCGGAACCTTGCTTGCCCAGCACTCCTGGTCTGGGTCACCAGACAGCCTGTTTGGGGCCGGGGAAATGCTCGCTCACCCCGACTTTCTCGCTGAATTGGACAGCTCTCTGACCTGCAGCCATGCGTCCCGTGGGGAAGCTGTTATGGAACTAGCACCATAGTCTGATCCGATGTGATGGTTAAGAATTCAGCTGACAATGTAGATCACGTCTGGTTCATGTCTACTTCAACCGCCACGAAGCAAGCCATCTTTTCTTCCCCTCTTGCCATCCCTTTTAGCAGCTAACGCAGGCACGTTTCCTGTTCATTGAATCTTGCCCTGCCCCGAGCAACACATCATGAGTCTTGTCACTACACGCACCACCGCTCACGAGGCGTCCACACAGACACGTCTGCCTCTGAAGCACCATGCGCCCTCATACCATCTGAAGGCTCGCGGCTGGATGAACGATCCGTGCGGCCCAGGTTACAACCCCATCACGAAAACCTATCACATCTTTTATCAATGTAAGAACAGAGCAACATTGCACATCTTCGTGGCATATATGATCTCGGTTTTAACACAATGATAGGGAATCCGTATGGCTGTGAGTGGGGCAACATGTCTTGGGGTCATGCAACGAGCCAAGATGGTTTGCGTTGGACACATGCTTCCTCAGGCGAGCCCGCACTCAAACCGAGTGAGCCCTACGACAAGGAGGGCATCTTCACTGGTTGCTTCTGGCCCACCGGACCTCACGGCGAGAAAGACCAACTCACCGTCGTCTACTCGTCCATTGCCGCCCTGCCCATCCACTGGACCTTGAAGCATATACGCAACTCCGAGGGCGTATCGCTTGCTACTTCCACTGATGCTGGCAAGACGTGGCAGAAGAGCGAGCTCAACCCCATCCTTGTGGGCGAGCCCGAGGGCGTCGAAGTTACCGGCTTCCGCGACCCGTTCCTCGCCGAGTGGCCTGCGCTCGACCGCATTCGCGGCGAGAAGAGCCTCTACGGCTTCTTGTCCGGCGGCGTCGTCGACAAGGGCCCCACGGTGTTCTTGTACGCCATCCAACCTGACAACCTTACGGAGTGGAAATATCTCGGTCCCCTCGTTGACCTAGCGCCTGGCTTCCGCGCGCCCGGTTCCTGGACGAGCGATTTCGGCGTCAACTGGGAATGTGTCAACTTTATCAGCCTGAAAGATGGTGCCCACGAGCAAGATTTTCTTCTCATGGGTACCGAAGGAGGCGTCAAGCCCAGGTATAAGGAGGGCGACGAAGAGCCCCTTGGCCAGTGGTCATCGTGGTTCTCCGGTTCGGTAGAGCAGACTGCGGCCGGCCCACGTCTGCGGCACGAGTTTGACGGTGTTCTGGATCACGGCAGCCTGTACGCGCCCAACTCTTATGTTCATCCTGAGACGCAAAAGAGGATCACGATAGGCTGGGTTCGAGAGGATGGCCTGCCAATGAGCCGTTGCAAAGCGAGGGGCTGGACGGGTTTCTTGTCCCTGCCACGGGAACTGTTCCTCTCCACGACACACAATGTGACCAGGGGGCCTGAAATCACCAATCGAGGACATTCGTTCTTTCAAGATTATGGAGAGCGGCTCGGGTGGAAAGACTGTGCAAACGCTGGGAATCAAGCCCATGGACGACCTCCGAACACTGCGCCCCTCCCGTCCGGCAGAGTGGTCATCTCTCGTCCGGACGAGCGCTGCCGGCATTCTGCGAGAGCGACCCGCAACCATAGCTGGAGCTCGACGCTGTGATCACAGTCGACCCAGGCAGAGGCGCGTCGGTTTCACATCTGGCAAAGTCCCGACGGCGTGCAGAGGACGACTGTGTACTTCATCCCCCAGGCCGAGCAGATTGTCGTTGACAAGAGTCTCTCCAATACCGAGGCGGATGTCGACAAGTCGCTTCTCGATGCGCCCTTTACACTTCTCTACTCGCTTGAAAATGAGACGGAGAAGCTGGAGAAGCTTCGCTTGCGCATCTTCCGTGACGGAGATGTGCTTGAGGTCTTTGCCAACGATCGCTTTGCATTGACCACAACAGTGTACTGCGACGATTCGTGTGCAGGCATCAGCTGGTTCCTCGATGACGAGGGGTCACACAGCGTGTTTGATTCGGTTCAGCTGTGGGAGGATATGGCCGGCACGCAGGGACAGGTGCTTGATATTGGACAGCCTCATCTGTAAATAGTGGATGTCTTGTTTGTAATTATGTGCGTGGGGATGTCAACTAGACGGTAGAGCAGTCGCCTGTCTGTCGGAGTGAAGTGTTCACCGGCGGATACATGGCGTGGAGTATTAGCATTAGCATGATCATTTCCAACATGCAATCCTTGAGTGCAATGGTCTGTCAGAAATCACACATCAGTCATGAAAAAAGTCACACTCGCAGATAGCAGCGCATCTTGGTCATAGCTGGTCCATTGGCGACGAAGCCTGCGACAAAGCACCCAAGGGGACTGGTGAAAATGGTAGTCCGGGATACGACCCTCGAAGCGTGTCCATCTTCTCCTGCAAATAGACCCTGTGCTTGTCGCGCATGCGCTCAAAGTTGATGAGAAAGCGCGCTATGTAAAGGAAATCTTCAATGTGGCTCTCCATGCTCGGCTGGTTGACAGACACGGCCAGAACGTCGGCAATGGTGCTGGTGATCTCGAACAGTTTCTGGAGGATACCGCTGCCCTGTGTGCTGATGCTAGCAATGCTGTCCAGGCGGCTGACGAGGCTCCGAAGCTGTGTTGTCAGGCGTAGAGCGGGGAATTGTAATGAGAGACCCTCGTGGGTATGTGCGGGAGCCAAGCGTAAGAACCCCTTGGAGAGGGCGAGCTGCCAGAGCAGCGTCCGTATCCAGAGCCTGGTGATGAACAAATCGGCGTGCTGTAGCTCTGTGAAGCCATCGTGGCCGCTGAAGCGAAGTTCGCGCTCGGATTCCGCGGCATTTATTTCATGTTGGTCAAGCTGCACCTGTTTGCTTTCGATCCAGTCGACTGTGATTTGCGTAGCCCTATCTTCTCTACCATCCCAATTCGACAACAAAACGTCGTCGAGGATGGTAAAGAGTTCAATGATTCGATCAAAGCCGATTTGAATGTGCGCTGCAATGATTGGATCCCGCATCGGGACTCCAGACTTGAGGGGAGGGAGGATGCTGGGAAAGCCTGATGCGATGGTGAGGAATCTCTCATGAATGTAGGCCTCCCAGTAGAGTCTCTGAAACATGACCAAGTCGGCTCCCCGGAGTGTCTCTGCGCTACGCTGGCGTGTCTGGACGACCTGGATCATGGTGATGGCTTCTCGAAGATGGCCGAAGCTGCGATCATAGAACTTGAGGGGCATCATGGCAATTTCAAGATAGATACACGTCATGATCCGCTTGTTGGTGATGAGAGGGGTCTCATCTAGCCGGATGAATGAGTCTGGGCCAAGGTCGACGCGCCTGTGAGCCTCCAGGCTGTATTGAAGAAGCTCGTTCATTTGCGAAGCAGCATCGCCGTGCATGGTGGCCGAGGTCTCTGTCAGAAACGCAGTCGTAGCTCCAAAAGCATAAACCAAGGCAGCGTCTTCAAAACTCTCGTCCATGGCGTCGATGGCGGCGAATATGTCGGCCGGGGAGACTGCGGGGTTGAAGGGGTAAATGATCTGTTCGAATTGCGGGAGAAGGTTTCGAAAGAAGTCTTTAGGTGGCGGAGGACCAGACGAGGATCCAAGAAGGACAGTTTGGCCAGGTGAAAGCTGGCTTCCATAGACGGCGACTGGATGCTGTGCTTGTGGAGGGGATGGTTCTCCCGTGATTTCTCCCCGAGCTTTCGCAACAAGTCTACCCCGGATGGGATTTTTGCGTCTCTCTGGCTCAAGAGTTGCGCCAACGCACCGAATGCCATGAGTCTCGCAGTTGGCACATGGCTGGGCTCCGTCGCATTTAACCTTCCTCAACCGGCACCCATCACAGGCTCGCCTGACTCGAGTCGGGTGCGCGTTGTCGACTGGCATCGAGGCGGGCAGAGGGTTCAATTGATGGGGACATGGAGAAGATGGGTGAAAACTCAGGCAGGACAGCACAAAAATTGTGAAGTTGTGTTCAGCAGACGCACTCGGGATCTGGCGCAGGTTGTCAGAGCAAGGGAGGTAGCGAGCTGAAGTGCAGCTTCAGCCCAGGCGTCTGCCCTATTCAGCCACAAAGGCTTGGACCGGCGCGTGCCGTCGGGCCATGTCGTGGCTGGTACGTAGAGGTGGGGTAATCGAGGTTGCTTGATGACATCGCCTACGCGCGCGTGACATGCTTTACGCTGTACTTCAGTCCCTCGCCCGGAGTATGTTCCGTAGCTAATCATCATCCTGAATTGCTTCAGGAGAGGCATATCGTACACTGAATGAAGACATGGCTCCGCATCTCGGACCAATTTTACCGCTGTCGTCACCGTGCTGCTCAGTTCGCCATGAGGAGCCCTGTGATGATGCTGGGGACAGTCCCAGTCCTAGGAAGAGGCGCAAGACTATCGACGTCGCTTGCGAACGTTGTCGAACCAAAAAGAGTGCCGTCAGTGCCCTCCTGCCTGCCTCGCATGACTCGCTGGCCGTGGTTCCGGCGGCACTGACAAATCTAGTGTGACGGCTTTCGGCCAGCATGCACTGCTTGTGTGAGGAGACATGCGCAGTGCACATACCGAGCCAGCAAGCAGAAAGTCGAGGAGTACGAGACCGAGATTGAAGCTTTGCAGTGCAAGCTCCGGCATCATGAAGAGCTCGTGAAACGCCTGAAAGCCCTTCCGGAGGACGAGGCCGTCGAATCGCTCCGTTGTCTGCGTTCGATGTCCGACAGCGCCGGCCTGCCATCCCTCAGCCCCCGTACACCCTCACCCTCACTGCTTGCTGTGCCTCAGACCATGGCACCATCTACACACCTTGACCTTGATTCCGACTTCGATCTAAGAAGTCCTTATCTATCGACATGTCCCATGCAGGATCCACCCAGCGGCTCTTCGAAAATTCGAGCGGCATTGCCATCCTCGCCCGATTTGCCTTTTTCTGAAACCAGCATCATGCAGAAAAGCTCTACCGCAGTTGCCTCGGAAGCACTGCAGATACAACCTTCACTAGTAACTACACAGATAATGGACGTGATACGCGGCGGCCCTCACGCCGAGGTAAACGTCATGCTTCCTTGCGATCCTCGCTTGACCGGCTTGGACGTCGCATACTGGACCAACGTCCCGATGAGCAATATCTTCGCTGCCGCCATGTTGACGGCATACATACAATGGTACCATCCTTTCTCTGCAATGTTTGACGAAAACCTCTTTCTCGATGACCTCGTTCACCATCGCCATCAGTTTTGCTCCTCGTTCCTTGTTGCTGCTGTACTGTTGACAGCCTGCGTAAGTGCTACG
>NW_003315028.1:530396-534216 GCF_000150825.1 Verticillium alfalfae VaMs.102
CGAGTATATCCCAGGTTTGACCTTTGAGTGCGAAATGTCGTGGCGATCAGAACGACATCAACCATCCTCGCTAACATTAGCCGCTTCGCAGCTCTTCGCGAGTAGCTGCGTGCTGCGAGGACAGCATTCGCTCCTCAACGAACTGCTTTCGGAAGAAAATCGCGGGGGGTGCCATGTTTGAATCGGTTGATTATGATGCATGGGCAAACACACTTGAGGGCGCCACAGAGGGTCCATCAAGGGGCAGAAGTCCTGAATCATGAATTGCATGAGAGGGCGTGGCTGTAGCGGCTCTGCTACTCGAGCAAGCCTACTGTCTTGGAAATGAAATAGAACGATGTGTATGTGCGTGCTAAAAGAAATCCTATATCGAAGCATGTCCGGGTTCGGAAAGCCTTGTAATACGTTGACCACCCTCCTATCCTACATTGTTCGCGTAAACACCAAGAACGGCGGAAGGAAATCTCTGTTGAGTCATGCTCAAATCGACATTTAGAAAGAAAAAAAGGTTAACATTTCAAATATACTTGTTAAAGTTGGTTTGATCCATGGGCCATCATATTATGTGTTCCCGATCATGTCATCTCGCAACCATGAAGGAGGATGGATGTGTTATTGGTTGTAATGCATTTCTGCGGCGTCTCTCAAAGGCAAGCAGCGCTGTCTGCAGAGGTTCTTAGCTAGTCGCGGTCATGAATTCTGACAGAATTGGAGGACATCGGGAGGACTGGCGGGTTCGGAGCATGCTTGAGCAAGAGAAAGCATGTATTGCTGTCGGGTCAACTCGAGAAATTCTTGGGAGATGTCATAGGCGAACTTTCCGTAAATAACAGCCGCGAGACCAAAAGCGAAACTGATGACAGCCAAGAAGGCCACAATTAATGCGATCCAGAAGCTGGCAGATTCCATCAGGTTGCCCAAGTTGGCCTGGGGGATAGATGGTCTGTAGCCTGAACGAGGGCTATCGAGAACCTTTTGCAATTAATGCAGCTTGTCACCCCAATATAGGTCGTACTGCAAGTCTCATTCTATGAGCCTGTGATTCGTGGTTTGTTCACGTGAGTTTCGCTAAATCACCTTCAGTATCCCTTGAGTACCGCCTTTGACTCTAAGAATCGACTCATAGTGCTTCTCTCTCCAAGTAGGGGTTCACGTGATGACAAGTCCCCAAAACTTGAAGCTGAATCTTCGTTCTGCGATAAACTATGGCCTGCAATCAGCCAAAATGAAATACTTTTGTTCAATAGTTTCCGTCTGCCAGTCTTTGAAAAAGAGCTGGGTGGACAGATCACGGCTACCCATCGGACTTGAGAAGGTCCACGACCACCGCCGTACCCGGCCGACATCGTGGGATTCGTGCGTAACCTCCTCGACGAGCCAAGAGATATGGCTGTAGCAGGCTTATTCGAACGACTGGGTGTGGCGTCCTCGGCAGATGCAAATCATACTATGTCTAAGATACTTCGGGTTCCTCGCCTCATCCTTCATAATGATGTAAGTCAGCGTTAGTGAGACCAACGATCTCGCTCAATTACCCGAACATGTCCACAACTTGAAATGAAAATCGGATCCATCGCTCTTGAAGCAAATTGAACCCTACTTTGAGAAGAGGAAACATAAACTCAGACCCGGTACCAGTCACGATCCACTCGACGTGGGCCTCACGGCAATGAATCTTGAAAGGAATTATGGGGTCAAGATTTTATGGACCAACTATCTTTCTCAGCATCTTGACTGCAATGACGAGGACGACAATCGTATTTTGTACGTATTCGAGCACAAATTGTGGCTCCATACAAATCTTCAGCAGCAGGTTCGCCATCTACCGCAACGTGGAGTCCTACTTGTATGTCTTGACACACTCAATCTTCTTTTTCCGAAAGACGATAAGCGGACTCGGTCTTTATTGAGGCGAGGGAAAAGATATTTCTGCGATCTTGGTAATTGCAACGACAGATTTTAGAAAGACATGATACCCAGAAAGTCCCTATGACTCTACGTAGGTGGCAATCCTGCAGCGCGAGGCCTCCAGTCGCGTCAGGCTGCCCTCAAGTGGAAGTTTAAGCGACTGACGTGTTTCACAGACGACCGCCAATCGCTGTGCAAGGCTTCTCTCATCGGTCTTGTAGGTGCATAGGTTTCTGCAGCCACCATTCAATATCAGTCCGTCGGTCAGCAGTTGAAGCCTGATGACGCTCCTACGACAACTGTGAAGAGATGTTCAGCTTATGAATTATGATTCTACAAGTCCCATATATATTGTTCATTCTTCGTTTTATATTCCAGCCTGCTGTACTGTCCAACATACGACGAATACACTCAACTTTCATATATAACTTCCATCCAGCACGTGAGGTCAGAAATGTACCGAAACCATCTTCGGGCCAGTGATAATCAATTCCGGGATTAATGAGTAATCTCCGAACACAAAATCCAATCCCTGTTCCCACGAACCGTTTTGGCCACTCGCTAAAGTAGCCTACATCTACGTAAAAAAAGGGAAAATAATAATAATAATGAAAGGATCATGCACGAAATTGTCTCATTTCTGCGGGCTGCGATCCATGATCTATGTTGCGCTGTGGTCGGTGAGCGATCACTAGGCTGGTTGGGAAGCTGTCACGAAGGAATGCTTTAGAACACTAACAAAGAGAGAAACAGAGGCTTTTGCCCTGTTCCTGTGTACCTGCGAACTTGAGGCGGCTGAAAGCGCCACCAATTGCACACTTGGAGGCGCCAAGCTCTTTTTGGCTCAGTGCGGCTGAGTTTCAGGGGTCAGACTGACGATGCTTCACGTGGTTGCTAGCCAAAATCCACAATCCGATCCATATGTCCTACAAGACGGTCGCTTTTTCTTGCCCAATTTTCGAAATCACCTATCGGAAGATATCTGGAGTGGTCGAATAGATAGGTACGTCGGACAGGTAAGTTGCCCAGGTAGGCAGGCGTCTTAGAGAGTAGCCCAACGAGGACAGCGCTCGAGATTCAACAGGGCGTTGCCAAATATTCCTGCTCCACCATGGGCAACACGAATTCGTCCGCATCGGACATCATCACCTACATCGGTGTCCCGCTCGCCGTGCTGGGTGTACTGCCGATTCTTTACAATACACTGGCCACTCTGGCTGCTCTCTCTCGCATCCGCCGCATGCTCCGCCACTCCCGCCTGACCGCCCTCACCCGCTCCGATGTCGTCAATCGTGTGATCGAAGTCGACCTCCCTCGCTATGCCGTAACCCCATGGCACCGCTCCATGCATCGATCTGCGTACTGGTCTTTGGCGTCTCATCCTAGCACCATCCCTGGCGGCTCGTGGTCCGTCTTCAACTGGAACACCAACACCATTGGCATTCGCACGCAGCGGGTGGAGTATGCCGACCAGTTTACGTCAGCCCCAAAGTCGAGGTGGCTTTTGAGGGAACTCATTTGCTATCTTCTGAACTTGGGGGCTGTACCTAATGCTCACGGTTGGAGGCTGCTGAGGAATACTGGAATTCTGGACGCCCGTCGGAGGTGCGCTCATGCGGAGTCCTGATGGAACCCACAAAGGGCTGGACGTGGCCCCCTTGACAATTCTGAGGGCATCTAAGTCTGGCCGTCAGCTGTCATCGGATTGGACGACAAGAAGACACACGGTCGTGCCGCCATACTGGGTCGCTTTGCCAGCACCATCTGCGAGGCTCAGACAGTGGCACTGATCGAAAGCTCAACCGACGCGAAGATATCAGATATCAAACACGGCCGAGGGGGAAATGTTCTCGCCTACTCTGTCCGAGAGGCTTCTTCAAACATAATTGCAAGATTCTTCTCAGGGCCCTAG
>NW_003315028.1:534316-542969 GCF_000150825.1 Verticillium alfalfae VaMs.102
ACGAGCTGGATCCGGAGTCGCCATCGTCGTCACACTCGACCCTGACCCCGAGTCAACGCTGGACAACCTTCCATCGAGCACCTCCGCCCAGCCACGACAGCGACCTGGTTCGCAAGCGCGGCAACTGCTACGGAACCTCCGCTCGTACCCTGCTCTGGTCTCATCGCATTCCAGAGACCCTCCTGTCCTTCGTCCGCCGCGCGTCCATCCCTGTGGCGTTCTCGAGTTGATCTCTCTCGTCGATCCCTCGGCAACACCTGAGTGGGGGACTCTCAGCGCCGATGATTCCGAGGCGCGACGCGTGGAGCTCATGATGCGGCGTATGAGGGAGCAGAGAGGTCACATGGAGAAGGAGGCTCGCATGAGCGTCGCGGAGAGGCAGCAAGCCATAAAGACGCGGATGGAGCGCGAGAACCTCCAGAGGCTCGACGATTGTATGTTCTCCTTTCCTATTCCTTTGGACGCAGTGGGCGAGCGCAACAAGCTGACATTGATCCACCCTAGTCCGCGACAAGATGCACGCGGATCTGCAGAGAAAAGAAGCTCGTCTGCTCGAAGCGCTGCAATCACCCAAGTGGACGCCCGCGCAACTGGCGCCCCACGCCCTACGCTGGCTCAAGGAGAACTCGGCATGGGGAAGTATCTTCTCCTCCGTGCCGGTGCCTGAAGTCCCTGTTTCCTGGTCGCTGAAGCCAGTGCTGGGTCCGCTGCTCCACACCATTGTGCTCAATGATGAGCTTTCTTCCCTGCTCGTCGCGGCGCTCGAATCATGGAAGGCATGGTCTGAGAATGGAGGTATGCGACGTGCGGACATTGATGCGCTGATGAAGGATGCCAATGGCGATAGGGAGGCCTTTGCGCTCGCAAGCCTGGTCGCCGCGGGTGTTGGTGAGGCCACGTCTGGAGATGGTATTACGGGAGCAAGGACTGGGGATGCTGTGGGGGCTGACATGCAAGAATGCCTCGGAATGTGGCCAAAGATAAGGCTGGGATGAAAGCAAGTCGACGACTTGACGAGCGGGAGCGTTCCCATTTGATTCCAAATTATGTTTTCGTGATCATTATACTCAAGCATCGTAGTAATAAAACAGTGAGAGATGGTCTTCATAACGACCGTATTCTTCTTTTTTGAGGTGGTGTCGCAGCCTATGCATGCTTCGGTTTCCTTGTAGAGGCCGTGATAAAATCCTGTCCATCTTACCAGCATACGATTATCAAGGATCCCAAACGCCTGTTACCATACTCGCGACCAGTCTTCTGTCCGGACTTTGCTTCGAGAGGTGTATCATGACAGTCAAGAAAATTGAAGTCAGCAGTAGAGATGACCAGGCGAGGTACACAAAATTACGTACGGGCAAGGAGGTCGCAGAAGAAGTTCCACTCCCCGGATCACATTTCAGCGTTAAGAGCTTCACATGAATGTAGTAAGCTCAGCAATCGCGTCTGCCGGCTTTTTCTGTCGACAGTATATCGCAAGGTCCCACGATTCATGATATGAGGGTTCAATTAGATTCCCAGAACCATCCTGGTTGGTTTGCGTTATTGTTTTGTAGTATAGCACAAGAAGCCCCGCTAACGTAAGCCACGGATGGCTCCATTGAGTTGAAGTCGACCGGGATGCGGCCGGAGTATTGGCCGTGAAGTCCTTGCCGATGGATGTATTGGTACTCGGGGGGGTATTGAGTATCGACGTTGCTGTTCTCCGGCGGAGAATAATAAGCTGGTGTCCCCGGACTCAATGTTGCCCGGTATGTTTGGTTTGGCCCACGCTTGCTCTGCTGTCTCATTCTTTGAATGTATGCGAGCGGCATGCCGTCCATGGAGATATCCGTCAAGGTCGAACGATTTAAACAATTAAGGGGCACTTCTTCAGTCAACTCTCGTTCAACGCCGACCTGTTCTGGGAAACTCGATGCAGAAGATGCTGGAGATGGGGGAAAAGTGTAAGACAACGGCGGGAGCGTTTCATGTCTCACTGAACAAACGCTTTCGGCCTGCGTTTGCCTGGTATAGGACTCCCTGTAAGCGTGTCAGCGGCAATTCTAGGTTAAGCTGGATGACGAAATAGTCAGACAGAGAAGCGCGACCGAATCAGAGACGTACAACGATGTATTTGTGTTGCGGTTAAGCTCCTCAATCTCTTGCCTGGATAGCTCGGCATCCTCCCAGAAGTTGCGTGAGCGTTCAATCCCACTGTTGTTACTCAAAGTTCTAGTTGGCGTTATGCTCTGTCCAGTCATGAAGCGGAAGGGAGGGTGTGGCGGGCTCTCCTGCTGGTGGTTCTCAAGCTTCTCGGCGCTGGCCTTTTGGGTCTTGTTCTTGGTGAGAGTATATTTCCCGATACCCCATCTCTTGAATCTTCCTCGGTAGGCTCGTCTCCTGCAAGGTGTGATTTCAGCATTCCATCCAGGACAGAACATGTTTGTCAAATAAAATTGAAAGTCTGGCTTACGATGCTTTGAATTGCCACTCCCTCTCCATTATTTTCATCACCTCGTCAAGCGTCTTTCTGTCATCTTTGTAGAGCTTGATGATCTCGCCCTGGTGCTTGTCCCATGGTTTGCCCATCATACGAGCTAGCCGCCTGCTTGATCTGAAGCCCTGCGAGTCGAAGCACAGGAAAACGTCACGAAGGCGAAAAGTCTGAGCTGGTGCAGCTAAGTTCTCAGAACACCATGCTATAACTGGTAGGCGTAGAAGAATATCAGCCGAAAGAGAAGCCATTTCACTAGAGAACCTATCGCGGTCGAAGCCCCGCCTTATAGGTATGCTAATGATGCACTGCCCGGACAAGGCTACGAGTCACATTAAGGCTGGGCTATCGCACGTCTAGCGAGGCAGCCAAGCAAGCCGGAGACGGGCGTAAAGGATGCAAGCCAGCACCAGCCGCTCAATGTAGTCCGCGCACGAGGCAGCCAAGGTGGCGAACCGATGACCCAAAGCTGGTACTTTCGGTGTCAACGAAAGAGGGGAATAAGAAGGCCCTTCCTCGCCATCTGACGGTCACATCTTTCGATAATCTTTGCCCAGAATGCACCGAGCCTGCATGCCCCCAAGTTCTTCTGCCGAGAAAACGCAGCCGATCTTGTCTATTGGCTTAGGTCTCGTTGAAAAACGCCGTGCAGACGTCCACCTCGAGTAATGGCAAGGCAACCAGCGAGCCATCTCTCCCCTCGCCCAGTTCAGGGCTCGCTCCTTGCAAACAGGGCGGCCGACAGAATGCCAACACACCCATTCCCTCCTCCCCTTCCCTCCATCTCAAGATCAGATCACTTGAAAAGTCTTGTGTAACGCTATTGTATTCGATGGCCACCTCAGGAGTTCGTCGTCAGCTGAAGTCCTTCGCCGTGTCGAATTGGAAGTTGCAGTGGAGTGTCTGGTCCGCGCGCTCAATTCTATGCACCAATTGGAACCACATCATCGGCAGGTGTTTGACCTTGGTGAGCGCCTTGTCATTATCTCTAGCGAGGCAGAATGGCATTTCCTTTCCAAAACACCTACCTGCTGTATATCGCGACCGCATGCCTTCATTGCGAGATCGCACGGCCCGATAACGGCGTGCAGGGCATCACTCTCGATGGTTTGCCTGGGCTTCGCCGTCACACTGCAGTCTTTCCGTCAGCGACTCGAGACATCGCAAACGCGGCTCCGCCGACATGGCCAGCCAGAGCTCCCCCACATCATGTCGTCAATTCGCGGCATCATGAATCAGCAGGCCTAGAATCGGCGATGAAGATCCCTAACGTGGCAATCGTCTACTTCCTTCAGAAGTTCTGAGACATGTCACTAACGACGTGGCCTTCGGTAAGCAACGATTGCTCGATGCGTCTCGCCTGATGATGTCGACAATAGCTTTGATGACCGGGAAAGGATTTAGGTGGGAAGGGGGTTGTCATTGGCGTACACACCGTTCCACAAATACGGGCTTTTGGTTCATTCTGATGACGGATCAAAATATCTGTCACCTAGCACCTACCAGGACACCCTTACAAATGATCTTGATCCGGGCCATCAACCGGACCCGGGTCCAAAGCATCGGGCCGGTAGTAGACTGAGGAACGAAAACGTCGAACAATACGCAAAAGCTGCTTGACAGTATTGAACAGAAACTTGTTGTATTCAAGGTCTTGTTTGTATTATCTACCAGCAACTTCATTACCTAGCTCGTCTGTCAACCCCGCTCCCTACACTAGCTCCTCGCAGAGAGACAAGGCGAAGAGAACAACGCCGCGCTCATCATAAAAAAGTAAAGTAAGTATCACATTTCAAAAGGATGTGTCGAGGTCCATCGTAGTGGATGGTCTGCCCGCCTCACTTTGCACCTTGCCCTAGACCGCATGTAGAGAAGGCGTCGGAGCGAACTGGGCGACCGATCCGCCTCATTTATGACAGAGCCTCAACTTCCTAGAAAGCAGGGGGAGCAGCTCCAGCCTTCTCAGGAGCCGGTGCTGCGGCTGGTGCCGCCTGAGCAGGAGCAGCCTGAGCAGGGGCAGCCTGCACAGGAGGCTTCTCGTCCGCTGCCGCCAGTACTCCAGACTGCTGTGCTTCGTGGCCTGCGACCGGCGAAGTGGGACCTGGCGGCGTGACGGCGGCAAACTTGGCATCCTGATCCACGACGGGCGACGACGGTGACGTCGGCTCTGCGGGACCAGTAGCGCCGGCAACGCCCCTGATAATATCGAACCATCGCTGCGCGTCGGAAGGGGTGTGGGCCTTGAAGGCCAACTCGGCAGTGCCGGTAAGCTTGGCGCTCATGCCGCCGCTGCGATCCTTGCCCTTGACGTTAAACTTTTCGCCAGAAGGAGCGCCAATGATGGCGTCGGGCAAGTAGATTGACAGTTCGGGCTTGGGGTCGACGCGAGCATTATCCGAGTCCTTGAACTCGTGAAGGAACTTGGAAGGTGTGACAACATAGTAGCCTGTCGTGTAGCCCCACGACAGCTTGTTACGCGACTTGCGCTCGAGCGATCCCTCGATGAGGGACTTGGTGGCCGGGTGGGACATGTTGGGGAACTGAATGTCGTCAACAGAGCGGGCGGGGTCGTTGGGGTTGATGAGGCGGTCAGCGGAGCGAGTGGTGAAGCCGCGCCACTCGAAATCGGGCACGACGGATTGAATGGATTGCAGCATGTCGTAGTGCAGGGCGCGCGTCTTCTCGCCCTGGCCGCCGGCGAGGAGGGTGAAAGACTCCATGGCCTGCTGAATGACCTGGACAATATGTGCCTCAAAGGCTTGCGAGTTGTTCTGGACAGCAAGTAGATCATTGCGGTTGTTGTTCTCCTCAATGACCTGCTTGTGGAGGCGGTGCAGGACACCACGGTTGACGACGTAGGGATCATCGGAGCCGTGGATCTTGCCACCAGAGGACTCATAGGATGCGGTCTGTTGACCGAGAAGCTCGATATGCTTCTGAGTGTTGTTGCGGGCCTTCTCGACTTCCTTGGCCGTCTTCTCAACACCGCTGGTCAACTCTTTGCTCTTGGCCTTGATCTCCTTGTGTAGACGATCAAGAACGGGCAGGACAGAGCCCTTGATCGACTTCTCGGTCTCAATGTTGGTGTTGATGAGGGCCTGGGTGTTGGAGCGCATGTTCTCGAAGTAGCCGGCGATTCCACCGAGAGACTGGTCGAAGTGGTGACCCTCCTTGAGAGGGTTCGAGATGGTCTTGAGAGCGCGCTCATATTCCTTAGCCTGAGCGCGGTGAATCTTCTCAATCGCGCCCATGTAGTCCTCGAGATAACCAACGGCATGCTTCCATGCCTGAAGGCGCTCGCCTAGGAGGCCAGCGGTCTGTAGTTTGGTAGTTAGTCTTGGCTTCGAAGAGGAAGCTTTTGAGCGGTAAGGGGAGGGCGTACGCTGGTGGGGTCAGTGTCGGAGATGGCACCATCGTTTGTGCTCGCGGTGGTCAGGCCAGTGGCCGCCCTCGATGGCAGCTCAGTCGGAGTAGCGCTCATAATGTCGGATTTGCCGTGGTGTTGATCGAGTGGAGGAGGTGAGTCGTAGGAGAGAGGAGAGAACCGTTCTTTCCGGGTCAGCAATGCAACGAAGAAATCCGGCAACGATGGCCAAGCAAAGACGACTCAACGAGGAGGAGAGGGGGCATCCAGGGTCTTGAAGCTCATCTCCCAAGCCCCCCATGCCACCTCTTGGCCTCGCTCTTTGGGGCAAGGCGGTGACCTGATCCATCTACGGACGCACCAAATACGACTGGTCCACAACAGCTCGGGCGCCCGGGCCAACAACCCCTCCCTCCCCTTTGCGAGTGCCTGCCCCCATCTTCCCTGCGCTGATCTCTAATGAAGAATGAAGAGGGGTGTGATTCGAGTCGATACTTACAGGATACGCTCGTAGGCAAGAATGATTCAACTGTTGGTGATGAATTACGATTAATAGGTAGTACGTGTCGAAAGGAGGCCGCCTGGTTGCAGTCGATTTCAAAAGACCAGACAATGTCGAAACTCTGTTCCTCCCGCTCGACGACAGAGGGGCAGACCAACGGCCACTTAAATTGCTCGCGCCAGAACCCTGGATGACGTCAACACGTCCCTCCATTGCCTTCCGACTCTCCCTTCCTCATGCCCTTGGCCAGCGCTAACAGCAGATCGTCCCAGGTGAACCATGCCAACCCATGTCGCAACACCACCAGAACCCTCAGCTGTACAAGCTTTGTGATCTGTGTGGCTTGCTCTAGCCTCCAGCTTTGGTCGACATGTCCGCAGGTTTTGCCCCGGACCACCAATCCCCCGGTGGCCAAAGAACGGGGTCGCCGCGACGGTCCCTGCTCTGCTGGGATTCTTTCCACGATGGCTGCCCTGGAAAGCGACGATCACGCCGCGGCGATGGGGTCCAACAATGCATGCAGGGCACAATTGTGTGGCTTAGACATGAAATTCAGTTCCTAACTCAGGGGATCTCCCTCACGAATATGTCAGATAGAGAAAAAAAAAGATAGAAAGAGAGAGAAGGAGAGAGTGAGCGAAGGGTAAGGCTTGCAACGTATACAGGAACGCCAAAACTTGTCGCTGCTAGCAGCGTCGGTGGAACAACCTAGTCTGAAATGACAGTAAAGACACCACACCGCTCTTCCCAGAGCCGCTTCGCAGCAACGACCTCCTCGCTGTGATGGAGCACCATCGAGTTGGTGATGACCCACGCATGTGCCGCCATCCCCCGCCTCGGAGAGTTACTCAATCCCGGGCGTGCTGTATCATCGCCGGTAATTAGTTTCCAGTCCGCCACCTCGTTCGTCACCGTCCGAAACAATCTCGCCATGTCGCCGCCCTCGTGATGGCTATTTGCCTGTAGCCAAACGTTGTACAGATCTCGTTCAAAGTACGCATACAGATCCACCGCCGTCTGGGGACAATCCAGCTGCTCCGTGACGGGCCCGCTGCTGAACGCCCAGATGATGTCCGTCAGCGCCGTCAAGACTCCCTCGCCGTAAGGGCTCACGTCTGCGAGTTGGAGGTGGTTTGTCTTGGTGAAGAACTCTTCGGGAAAGAGGGACAGGATTCGAGAAATCGGTTGCCATGCCTGCTGCATGGCGCGGACGTCATGGGGATTCGCACGGCAGGCCTCGCGAGCCGCCAGGCTCTTCCTGAGAAGAGTATCGATTCTGGACCATTTCGCTGCGTCGAGATTAGAAGTCATGGTCACTCGGCCGGGGAGGGGGGAACAGTGTCGCCCTTCAGATTGGAAGTAATTTCAAGTGAAGCTATCAGTAAGCAACGAGGGAGCAAGGTGATGGATACTCTGGAGCTGATATGGCATCGACGACGAAGCCTGACTGCATCCGTGCCAGCAGCAAGCCTGATCCTCACGAAAGCCACCTCTCATCAGCAAGGCTCTCAGGCTCCCGAGTAACACACATTCGATGAAGCCCAAGTATGCTGGCAAGCACCCATTGGCCCGAAGAGATGCATGGCACCAGCTGATTACCCGACGGCTCCCTTCATTGCCTGTTGACGACGACAGTAAGCATGACCTGCGAATCCACGAGATACGCCATGTCATGCAATCAGGCCCATGCATGTGACATTTGCGCATACTCCACTCTATCGACCTGACAATCCACACTTCATGACTAATGAGTCAGTGTGCTTGATGAAATAGGGTCCAGCAATCGCGCATGGCGATCATCTCATTGCGACGTTTCATGACCACGGCAGTTCACGCCGCATAGGCTTGTACGAAGGATACACGCATTCGGTTTGACCCGATCGTTTCAAGATGCGATCGCGCCGCCCCCTATGCGCCATCATGAGACGAACCTGTGCACATCTGCTCACCGGGACTCTAAGTACATCCCCGCTGTGCAATACCGGTTTGTTCGATTTGCGCAGCACGTAAAGAGGGACTGTGATCAAGGAAATAAGCTTCGTTGGTATCTTCGCCTCAAGGCATTTCTTGGCTAGTACAGTAATATCGCTCGGAAATCCTAGGGACCCCCAGCAGTTCTTCTTTCGCCG
This sequence comes from Verticillium alfalfae VaMs.102, assembly GCF_000150825.1. Taxonomy (NCBI): domain Eukaryota; kingdom Fungi; phylum Ascomycota; class Sordariomycetes; order Glomerellales; family Plectosphaerellaceae; genus Verticillium; species Verticillium alfalfae. The sequence goes on from NW_003315028.1 coordinate 542,785, forward strand.
GATAATTTCCTGAAACTTCCGCGCCCCATGCCCCAGCAAGGCAATTGTGAGGAAAAAACAAACGCCTCAAGGCCTCCTTCTACTTGGCGGCTCTATTAATCATCCAGGCCACCGGGTCCCCACGGATAATCCCAAACGCCGAACCATGCAATTCCAATAACCTTGCTTGTGATCCCGAAATGATG
>NW_003315028.1:544177-545349 GCF_000150825.1 Verticillium alfalfae VaMs.102
CGCGATGGTTGTATGGTCGGATTCGGGAGGGGTAGAACCCGACAGCAGAGTCGAGGAGTACGCCGTGTTCATCGAGGGGCATGTTTGGGGAGATGAAGATGGAAACGGGAAGAGTCGCCCGAAGCTGTTCAATCGTCAGCACATTGTAGTCGCAATTGCGCGCTCGTCAGACTTACCTCTGAGACGTGGCCGTCGGGGTTCTTGAGAGCGACAACAAGTTTGAGCTTGTGTCTGATCTTAATGCCGTGGTGATTGACGTCTTGCACACACTGCTTTAGTCGCTTGGGCAGATTGAGTTTCTTGTTGACTGTCCATCCCTCCTGGCCCGTGTCGCCGATCATGTCCTGCCAGTTGTCTTCTGCTGTGACTCCGAAACTCCACGAGGATACCTCGCGTTCTGTCCGGTGATCTCGCGAGGGGGTGCCTGGCGTGCTCATCTCGCGAATCTCCACCATCTTGATCGTAATGTCGCCCATTTCGAGGCCCTTTAGCAGAGGCGTGAATCGCATTTCCAGCGGGACTGTCGCGCCAAAGACAACCGCCTTTTGCGGTATAATGATAGAGTAGTCGACCTTGTTCGGCCAGATGTTCTCGACGCTCATGGCGTGAAGGAACTCTAGCGCCGAAGGCTCCAGTGTGCGAACAATGCGCAGGGGCTTGTACGCATGCAGGTCGTGAGAAAGCTTGCCGCGAGCTACGGTCGCCTTGAGACGGTAAGTGATGCTGGCTTCAGGAATTCCCTCGACACTCTCGGGAGTCTCGCCGGAGAGGTCGAGTTTGAAAGGCCATTCATAGTTGCCGGCCTCGAGAACTTTCTTCTCGCCGTTCTGGCTCTTGACGAATGGCGCCCAACGGTGGCGGAGGAGCTCGGTATGCCTATCAACCTTGTGGCTCGACATGCTGGAGGTAGGGGTGCGGGACTGGTCCCACGAAAAGCGTAGGTCACCAGTGAATCGGAGGTGTACATCTTCAATTTTGAGAGGGGCTGAGAGGCACAGAACAACAGAGCCCTTGAGAGTTTGGCCGGCTGACTCGTGCTCTGAACCGCGAAAGACGATAAAGTCGTTGTCGAGACTGGGAGTGTCACACAATGTCAGTCGGCGGGCCTTCGGCGATGAAATACGGAGAACGAGGGCGATCGCCCAATCTGTTGATCACATACCGAATGTGGG
>NW_003315028.1:545449-547544 GCF_000150825.1 Verticillium alfalfae VaMs.102
ATGGTAGGGGATCGTTAGGTAAGAGAGGGAAACCAACGCCCGCTGGGTGGGCAGCAGAAGGAGGGCGTGGTGTATTTAATGCTCTGGATCTTGGGAGTTCGTCCGGCCCAGGGCAAGCGTCAGAGCAGGAGCCAGGCAGGGGAGGCCAGGCGGGAATACCGCTGTTCTGTACCGTGACAAGATTGTCGGCTTCATAGTTCCAAAGCCCACACCCTCACCCCCCCTCCTGCCACTGACGTGGTGGAGAAAGGTGTCGAGCCTAGCGTAAGGGCATCAATCAAAAGTTCAGGGTCGCTCGTTCCCGGCGAGTGACATACAGTGAGGGACAAGGGAGGAGCAATGCCCGAACTGAAGCAGACAGGGGTGGGTAGTGGCAGGTGCGAAGGGTGGGGTGGAAGGGGGGGTCTCTGTCGCGGAGTGGGGAGGGGGTGCACATCAGGTACAGCAGCTTGGCGGTGGGCTCAGGTACTGTACCTGCCCTACGGTCCTGGCTAGACTTCGCAGATAAAGAGTCATGAAAAGACAAAACCCCGATGCGATGCCGAACAGGAGCATTTAGTCTGGTTGGCCCTTTCTTTTGTGCTGGTTTATGTCTGTTGGTGAGATGTGATGGCTGTGCTCATAAACAGGAGGACAAGCCGAAAACAGCGCATCATTGTGACAGAAGTATGGAGATCGGTCCCCCAAGCTGCAAGAACAAAAATGAGGTCTAAAAAAAAGGAGGAAAACAAGGCGAGCAGAGGCAATCACTTCAGGCACGGGTACAAGTACATGTACACAGACGAATCGCGAGCGTGACATATGTACTTTGCCGCCATTCGGCTTCTCCTTTTTCCTGGATTTTATCCATCTGTGTACCCGCGGAGCGCGGATCCGCGCCCGCATGCTGTTGGCGCATCAATCGAATGAGACAGACGCTCCTCCAAATCGTACTCCAGCCCTCCAAAGTGCTACATGTCGGTGCAGGGTTGACCTGATCATCTCATCAATTGGGCTGAGTCGACTGCGCATCTGAGGCGACTGAGCCTACCTGAATAATGATCAGGTACCCTTGGAGAGCCGAGATATGCCAATGGTCCCTTTCAGAGCTTCCACGTCGAATAGGGACGAAATGAGCAACCAGCTGTGTGCCATACGGGCCAACAGACCAGTTGTTGGCAAAGGCTGATACCTGTGGTATCGGCGCCACCACCAGAAACGCCCGTCCGGCTGCTGAGCCGACGGCAGCGCCGGCTTACTTTGGCTTCTTTGCTGTTTGTTGCTCTACACATCCGTGTGCAAGCATCAATCAACGAGGCACGTCCCAGGGGTGAGGGACTGTGTGCGCCTTGCGTGCCTCGTCAATTGGCCCTCCTGCAGGACTGGCCCTGAAGCGAATGGAACGAGGCGAGCCCAATATATTCAGCTTATGTACACGCATATCGCCAGCTGGCCTGACCCGTGACGCGGTCTTGAGGCGGTTCCATCCCTGGGGTGGGTAGTCAGCAATGCAGAGTTCGTGGGATCATACAGCATGAGTTGAATGGGCTTCCAGTCCATCGATCATCAAGTTTTGGCGCGATTCATCCGCCTCAGAACTAGCACCAGCGACGAGGGCGGGTACAGCTCCAGGGCCACTGTAACCACATCCCTCACCTTGAACAGGATGATCGCCAAGCATGCGCCTCAAGTGGAGTCGTCCGGCACCCACCGTAAAGGTGAGGTAGCTATCTTCAGAGCCCGCTCTGCCCTGTTCTTCCACCAACCTTACTGCAGCGATGGCGATGGAGAGGGGCTGAAGCCTTCACGATGGCAGGTCTGGCTCGCAAGGCGCAGGCATCACGCCTGTCTGAAGTCTGGCAGTCCGACTGAACGAACACCAACAAACGCACATAGATTCCCACTTTACGTTTCTGTTTGCTCTGGATTGTTGAAGAAACACGTCACATTTGTGAATAACTGGTCAGAACGAGTGGTTGCGCTGGCAGGCAAAAGTGTCATTATCTTGGCTTCCTTTTCTGTCACGCAATTCAACCACCGCAAGCCACGAAACCCCTCCTTGCCCGACTTGTACACGCGGCCAACCACGACTGCCATGGAGCACCTTAGTCCGAGG
>NW_003315028.1:549853-571002 GCF_000150825.1 Verticillium alfalfae VaMs.102
GGACGCCATCGACGCCTGCGCCCGCCACCCCTTTTCGCTGTCACACGGCACTTATCTGCAAGCTAAGCCGGTAACAAACCGCGCAAAAATCCCTTTCCACTGTCTTTTCCTTCCTGTAACACCTATAGCGGTGTGAAGCCAAGACTGCCCAAGTGGGACATATCCGGCAACCTTATCGTTTCGACGACCGATTTTTCTGATCGGGCCGTCGTTGTCAGGCTTGTCAGGCACCATGCGTGCACCCACCATGTACGCCTCACACCTCTAATAACACACGCAGATGAGCCCACCCTTGTCACACCCTCAGCCCTGTCAGTGACGGTCCGAGAAGTGAGCTTGCAGCAGGGCCCCTCAGCTTAGGAGGGTGGGTCACACCTGCCGGAGCCTAAGGAAAAGAGCCTCAAATCTTTCATCCTCGAACCCCCTCCCTGCCTACCTACCTAAGTTCCTACCTCTCCATCTCCCTATGGATCGACACGACAAAGGGGTGGTACTATCGGACGCGGCGGGACACAAGCTGACACTGAACCCCCACGCCCCCCTTCGCATCCATCCCTCCCTCCTCGTGGTTCCCGCTTTCGAAACGAGCGTCGTACCCACGTGGATCTCCCGGCCCAGTGCCGGGACCGTGACAGGATAACCTTCCTTCACCCTGCTTGGGATTCTCGAGAATTCAGGACCCGGTTGTGCTCAAGGCGATACATCCTCCTGCCGCTGGCAAGGGGGCAGAGCAAAGCGTGTGGGCTCAACTCTTGCCCCTTGCCGCGTGGGTGGATTGCATGGCTAAAATACCAAGGGCGACAGCAAGTCCACCTTGGGCGCTGATCAGGGTCTGGCTCGCTGTGCTCTCGGTGTTTGGGAGCGAACGTGAGTCTTGGATGTGCACCTCTTAAGTTTGTGGTGAGGCTCTGTGGAGCCACGCTTGCGTAATCAGTCAGCAATCTTTCCTCAGCTTCAACTCCGGACAACATGACGAGCAGTAGAGTATTGTGAAACCGAGCTAGTCTCTCGCTGTTAAACACAAATGACAAAGTTCACCATGATTGGAAAGTTAGATTCAGTACTCTGCATGACCTGGACATGGCAGCAGCCATGAGTCCGGGCAACCCAGGTCCGTCGTTCTTTGTTGCCATATACGATGCAACCATTGATCTGATCTTGCCCTCTCAAGCAACGCAAGCCGGCAAGTTTTGTACCTCTACTTGAGCCTTTTACCTTGCGCCATGATTATGTGAAAACCAACGAAACAGTCCACATTATTCAAGTCATGGAATGCCCCCATTTGACCTGTATAAACATCTGGCATATACCCCGTTATCACTTATGGCTTCCAGCCCTGTTCTCGCATTTATCTGCTATCATCTCGACATTGTTTGATGTAGGAGGGTGTGCCTGCCACTGTGATCCTGCCATGTCAAGGCATTTGACCCTTGGGTCACTTGGCCCAGTCGTCTCTAGCCGCTGCGGGTTTGCCCTGACCAACCTGCCCTGTATTCACATCCCTTGAACAGGCTGCCGTTTCTTCGCCATGTCATGATCGCCGTAAATCTCCGGCAGCAATTCTTCGTTTCCTGATTCTGCAATTCTGGTCTTTCATTCCAGTAGGCGATCCTCATTTCGAAAAGGGGATGTAGACTAGGAGGGAGAATATCACATGTTGGCGGGGTTTCCTATGCTTCGCCGTAAAGGATTGCATACTTCATGCATCAATCAGTAAAGGAGGTCATCTTGTGCGAGGAAATAAATGCATCTTGTTCTCTGTCACTGTGTACAGATACCATACTGCATCCTAGAAGTCTTTGCCCATGTTGCTTCCGAAGGAAGACAGCGATTAGAGGGGTGGGGTGAATAGCTTTACATAGATTAATACCTAAATATGAATACGCCTTGAATAGAAGCTGAGAAGATCATCTCGGCAAAGTCACGTGAAACATTACCTAGTAGTTGTACGGTTTAGAAACGATCAACTCGTCCCCGATGGGCCTGGCTTCCTCAGAGCCTGCTTCGCTGGACTGCACCTTCCCGAAGTACTTCTTGTTCGCCCGATGATAAAGTGCAATCAGAAGTAGGACGCATGCCACAGACAGCGCCATGAAGACCACGGCAATGGTCCAGCCTCGGTGGTAGAAAGGGCGATCATCAGCACGGAACAGTTGGGCACCGATGAGACCAGCCACGTTAGCCGACATGATAAAACAGGCCTGCCATGTCAGTGAAAAGGGTACTTTGAGGCGTGTCCGTGAAGAAGTACTTACCATTCTCATTGCACGTTCACTTGGTGTTTGAGCATTGAGCGACAGCCAAGAGCCATGACAGCATCTGAATAAGCAAGTCAGTTTTGGTTCCGGTAGAAGTCCTCCGAGACAAATATCGATTCTAGTGAGCATTCTACTTACGCCACCATGAGGTTGTTCCCGCAGCCATTGTCAATAAGCCAAATTTGGTGCTTGCTGCGGCATCATCTGGAAGGCACTTGTACGCAAGCTAGTGAGGCACACGTCAGAATCGGCAACGAACTCCCCCGCTATTCTGAAGTTCACCTACCGTGAATATAAACTGGATGCTTACCGCACTCAGCACTAGGTAGCCTCGGCGACCCCATGTATCACTATATCTGGTTAATCCGTTGTTGGGCTTTTGACCGTGATGTAGTAGGGATACTTACGCAAGCCAGCCGAGGAACAGGGTAAGAGCCACACCCATCCACTGCCCGACGGAAGTCAATGCATTAGACTGCAGTCGTTCATATCCGAAAGAATTGACAATGCTCGGCGCATATGACCAAAGAGCGATGCTGGGGGCCAGTCCAACAGACGTCAGCAGGATGTGGGGCCATAACTTGTAATCTGCCACGGCACGCTGTAGGTCGCCGAGATTGATCGAGGTCTTGGTTGTCGCCTTATTAGGGTCATCAATAATGATACGGTCTCGAAGAATCGTAATCTCGCGGTCCGTGAATAAACGTACGCCAAGCAGCGACACAGGATTCGATGGAACACCCGGGAACAGGGCGAAGAAGCAGAAGCCAGCAACAAGCGTCAGCAGTCCCTCGAGGATGAATAGCCACTGCCAGCCAGCCAGTCCTGCAACGCCACGCATCTGAAGTATGCCGTACGCTAGGAGACCTCCGGATGCAGTGGCAAAGCCGTTGCCCATGAAGTACAACGCGAAGCGCTTGCTCAATTCGGGGCCTTTGTACCACAGAGACAGCGTATAGAGTCCGCCAGGGATATATCCTGACTCCAATAATCCTAGAAGCAGCCGGGTGGTAAGCCATGCTGGAAGCCCGCTCTGGAAAGCTTGGAAAGTAGCAACAAGACCCCTGACATGATGTATTAGCCTAGGTAGTGCGAGGAGACGGAGGTGGCTTCTTCACTCACCAAGCAACTATCTGGCAGCTGAGCCAGATTTTGGGCCCGGACACGATACAAAACGATGTTGCTTGGGATTTCGAGAAGGATGATACCGGCATTGAGAAGCTGCATGCCGACGTTAACTGGTTTTGCGTACTCCCAACGTCCTTGAGAAACCCGTCCGTCAAGGCATTTCCGGCATTGGAGCGATCGAGCTGCAGGACAAAGAATGCGAACATGAGAAGGGGCATGACAATACAATCAGCCTTGCGCACCGGGGCCTTTTCCTCGGCATCGGTCCACGTTCGCTCCGGAATCTGCCTCTCAGATTCCGGGCCGGAGCCAAAGTGGGGCGACGTCTGCGAGTGTTTCTCGTCAACCGATGGAGGCACCGAGGTCAGTTGGGTATTGACTCGATCCGACTTGGGTTCTGCCATGGCTTCGTTGGAGGAGAGGCGAATAGCTGGTAAATCTAGTGAAGCCACCAGGATGTTTTCGCTTGGTGTAGAAAGTTGCTGAAAGTCGGTCAGCGTGAAAAGTGTTTGCAGTGGCACCGAGTCTGTTGGATTGCCGCTCATAAATTGAGGGTTCTCGGTGGCAGGGCATCGAGCTAAATATCAATCCTCAGAGGCAATCCCCGACAATCCATAGATGTCGCAATCAATACCCGCAGTGACGCCTCATGGTGTTTCGACGAGATAGTCAAGGCTCAGCCAATATTATGGCGCATCACCATCAAAGAGGGTGACCAGTCTCGAGTAGCATGTTCAATGAAACGGGTGTGCCGCGGAAGTGCGAGTGAAGCGGGGGCGGGGGCGGACGGGCTTGTGGGTGCGGGCAAGATATCAAACTCACCCGCTCCGGACCCCTCGATCGGCGGTCGCCGGTCCTGGAGACACGCCGAATGTCATGAAGACGAAGTCCTTTTCCTGTTCTGATCTCGTTAGTTCGTAATTGTATCATAATTAGCACGCTTGCATCACGCGCCACACTATGGTTTCCTGCGTCTAGATCTTCAGTGTATTGTTTCATCGGTCGCAAACTGCCACCACATAAAGTTACGCTGCCATCCGCCCTGTGAAGTGGCACATCTCGAACAACAACGACCGAGGACCAACAGCTGATCGACTATGTATTTTCCGATGATATTTCTGGCCGCCGCCGCAACCCTTACTCTGGCGGATATGACGTACAAATCCCGGCCAGACCTCAATCCGATCAAATTGAATATTACAATCCCGTGCGACGACTCATGTGAGCCAGGTTACCTCTTCGTTGCCCCCTTCAGTGGAACCGGGGTAGAGGCACCACCCAAAGGCCCAGCACAACAGGGCGCCTACATAATTCGCAATGACGGCGATCTCGTGTGGGACGGATACACTTACTTCTCTCCTTGGACTGGAAACTTCCAGGCCGCCCGTTGGAATGGTTCAGACATTATGTTCGCTTTTGAAGGCTCGCACAACGGTCTGCACGGCCACGGACACGGTCGCCATGTCCTGTTGAACCAGAATTACGAGGTGATCAGGTCACTGAGAGCTGGTGGACATTTCATTAGCGACAAGCATGAGTTCATCATCATCAACGAGAAGACGGCGCTTCTTCAGATTTATCAGCCGCTGCAGATGGACCTGAGTGGCTACGGCGGCGATGAAGATCAGACTTGGATAGTAGACGCGATATTTCAAGGTTTTTGGCCCCTCCTCCTCAGCACAATACTTGCTTGGGCTGACACGCGGCGGCTGAAGAGGTCGACATTGAGTCTGGTCGTGTCCTATTTGAGTGGAGAAGCCTAGACTTCGTAACCCCAAATGGTAAGATGCCTCAGTGGAATCCTAATCTATGCTTGGAAGATGTTAACAGAGGGCCCTAGAGACCTCGCTTCCCCTGGCCCTAGGTCAAGCAGGGTCTGGAACTCACAGTACGACAGCCTGGGACTACTTTCACATCAACTCGATCACCAAAGGCGACGATGGACACTATCTACTTTCTGCGCGTCACGCCTCGACCATTTACAAACTAAACGGCACAGATGGCTCAATCATCTGGCGCCTTGGTGGTACAAAGTCCGATTTCATCCTGGGTCAGGACGTCTCATTTGGGTTCCAGCATCACGCGCGCTATCTCCCAGCCATCAATGCTTCGACAGAGGTTATATCGCTTTTTGATAACTCATTCTACGGCTCGGAATCCGCTGGAGGTGGCGATAAAGCAATCCGGCTGCACCCCTTTTCGAGAGGTAAATATATAGCGCTGAATCACGAAAGCGGCCTGGCAACGCTGCTTACCGCTTTCCACCCGCCCAAAAACTCGATTCTCTCCAAATCACAAGGGTCTCTTCAGACACTGCCAGGTGGAGGTGCGTTGTTGAACTGGGGATCCGAAGGCCAATTGACAGAGTATACATCGGAAGGGGACATCGCCTTCCACGCCGGCTTTGGTGATGGGCCCTTAGGAGAGATGGAGCAACACAACTACAGAGCTTTCCGGTACAACTGGACAGGCATCTCAGCAGAGTCGCCCGCAGTTTATGCTGAGGAGGTAGATGTTGGCACAGTCATACTCTACGTGAGCTGGAATGGTGACACGAGAACCTCCAGATGGAGGTTCTCTTGGAAGGAGGAGCTAGAAAGCCGCCCAGATCAAGTTCAAGTCAAGAACCAGGAGACTCACCGGACTGGGTTTGAAACCTCCCTGACTATTCGGTCTCGAGGAGCATCCATTTCGCAAGTGGTCGCTGAGGCACTGGATGTCCATGACGGTATCCTCGCAAGATCCGATCCAGTCTCGATCGCAATTGCGCTTCCAAAAGCTGTCAAGGGTCATCAAGGGACCTCTGAGCTGCAACTGGTCGAGCAGGGCACAGGAGTGGTGTTTCAGGAGCTTTGATTTTGCGCTGTGCGCCACGAGATCACTGGTCAGCTCAGTATGCCCATCCCTCTACCTCATATTGTTTCAATAAGTAACGCCCGAGAACACCTCATTATACCAAACGTCAAAATCTTCAAACTGTTCCACGTCATACAAAATAGCAGGGTCCCATGTCTCGGATGCTGCTGGGCTTTCCCAGAGCATAGGTCTCATTCCGGAGACCGGATCCAAGTCAAGGAATTTGGCCAAGATGTCCTGACTTGCGATGAGTTCGTCGATAGCTTCACGCTGCTTCTCCTCTATCGTTCCATCACGCATACGCATAACCTTGATGACAAGCTCCTCCTCGACGGAGAGGAGAACCTCGGTCAGCGTAGCGCACTTCGCGGCGAGGACGTCGCATGCTCGCTTGCGCAAACGTTCGCCCGCTCTTGAAAGGAGCTGTCGATATTCAATGGCGGTTTCACTCGTGTGCGAAGACTGGTGGAGAAGCTCCAGGCCCAAAACTATGACAGCCGTGATACAAAAGGCTGTTTGTGTCCAGATAGCCACTGTGTCTTCAGACGCTGCGCGTTCATGTTCTCTAAGTATAGTGACCGCTGCCGCGGTACATGTGGCTCTTGTTCTAGGGAAAAGTGAGCTCTGGAATGAGTAGAATAGTAGTGGTCGATGAATGTTGATGATTTTGTCAGCAGCGGAGATTGCCATGGTGCGTCTTGCGGTGGGAAGCCAAGGGAGAAAGATAACGGGACCCTGGAGTCCCTGTGGTCCTCCCGCAAGAGACATGTTGGTAGGCTGTGGATATTCCGGCGCATATCGGCATCACATCTTAATACGTGTTCGTAGATTTCCTTCGAATTCTTTTGGGAGCCGAGAGGGCCAAGGCCATCAAGAGCAGGGGCCATGAGTAAAGCCTGCCGCGCAATGATCCGTGTATATGCACTTGACGTCATTGAATTGTTGTCTTTCTCGATCAGATCGTGGTCGTTACAGTTCCTTGGTATTGGCGTAGTGAATTGTGAGTGGTGAATAGCGTAGGTCTCTGTGAACGGGATGGAGAAATAATCCTGAATCACGAGTTGCCACCAAGTACGCTTGCCAACTTCAATCTCTATCTGCTCGAGCCAGTCTGACCGAGCCTGCCCTATGGCGATATCAGGGTCGGATTGTATCAGCGTAGGTACCGGGAGTGGTTGGACACGGTGTAGACCGAGACACCTGGCAATGCCATGAGCGGCGCCGAGCAAGTTGCCGGTAACCTGGCTCAGGCCCAGATTATGCCCAAGTCTTGTTATAAGCGTGATTGCCTGAACAGAGAACACTGGCCAAGATGAATGCGTCGTCAGCCGAGCACGAAGAGCTATCGTGAGACGCATCAGGCACGAGCCAACCTACTTGATGGGTGTTGAAGGAAGTCTTCATCGTATAAAATGTCGGTCAGCTTCCTAAATTGAAGTTCAATGAGGCTGTCATCGAAAACTACATGAGCCAGTCAGCTTGGCTCGGATTTGCGTCGACAGGGAATGCCACGAACTCAACCCAAGCTCTCGGCGTTGACGAGGGCTGTTGACCAGTGACCAGAGTGACGTCTGCCATAAACATAAACGTCAGTGATAAGTCCCGGACAAGGGATTTGCTCTACCCACGCATGTAATAGCGAGATATAACGCCATCCATAAAGGATGCACGACAGCACCTGAAGTCCAGAATATCTCGCACTGCTCCAGGAAAGTGTCGGAATGGAAACCATTATGATGCCACCAGAGGTGTTGCATGTGGAAGTCTTTGACCAGTCGTCGAGCATCATTGTTCGGAAGCAAGATCTTCGGGTCTATATTCGTTGAAGACCATTGCAAGTATACGTCTCGAGTGTCGCAATTCACAGAGGCAAGCTCGGCGTAAGTCCGATATCTCATGCAATTGCATCGACGATGGGGGTAACAAGCCCCGGTAAAACGGCCCCAAGCCAGAGACTCGAGACACCTCAATGTAGCTGCACTTTGACTGGACAGCGTGCCCTCATGGCGCCGTATCGTTGTAGGCTCTGCGTTTTCGGATGATGAGCAACCACGGGTGCATTTCGATATATTCGTGACAGAAAGCGGAGTCCCCAGTGACGGACTTCCACTCGCGATGGCTTCACCTAGTAATGAGGCAGCGTCGTGTTGCGTTGTGGCAATGATCAAGCCAGCAGGTGTCATCGGGAGGCCACTCTCAAGCTTATCAATACGCCGCTGAACCTGTTGTCCCAACACTTCGAGGTCGCTCGCATCTGTGAGACCTTGCTTCAGACTGGCCAAGAACTGGAGCTCGTCTTCGTGCCGAGAGACGATTTTCGTGGTGCGAACGACCTCGCGAGCACAAGGTTTTCGGAGGCGAACGCATCGTCCGCAAGGGACAGTCTTGTCGCACCGGACTTTCCTCCTCGAACATTCTGGCCGTAAATAAGCTCGTGTGACACCGAGTCGGGCACTGCACCTCGGCTACGAACCTGCGCATGATAGGGGTCGACGCTGAGAAACTCGTGGACTCGGCATCGGCTACGATCACTCTCAATGCAGTTTCGCAAAGTAAAATTGATAAATTGGGAGGTCCATGAATTGGTGATGTGAAGTCCCAGGATTCGCACACACGCCACCAATTGTAGCGGCTCATTTTGGATTGCGCGATATGCAACTCTTATCACGCCATCCCCTGGCCATCGTCGGAGTCGACAACTATGACTTGACTACAGATATCCAGACCGTATACCACAGCCACAGTATATCATTCTGCTGGGTTGGTGGTTTTTGCAATCCCAGGCCTCAATCGGCACACTTATGAGGCCAGTGCAGGAACCAATATTTCCGAGGATCTGTGGGCGTGATCATTCTGGGGTCTTTCAGAGCAAAAAGGTAACTCAGGCCTAGATATCCCGATAGTTCTTGTATGGACAATAAGAGGGTAGATTGGGCTCCCGTGTCGGATCGAAAGGCCCCCCAAAACATATCGAACCCGACCTACCGCCTGGCTTTCATCCATGCACAACCCCGAGGGATTTTTTTCGTTTTATGGTTGCGTCTGCCATACATTGAAAGCATTCTCCTCACTTAGAAACATGTTCCAGTCTATATCCGCAAGTTGCTCATCGCACCAGCCTGGTAACTCCCAGGCCCCTTCCGGACTGGTTGATGGGTGAACCTGATTCTCGACCGTCACCGTGACAGCCTGAAAGAGGGTAGCCACCATGTGGGCTGCTCGATCCGATCCCCTCATCCACGGCTTCATGTCGTTGAATATGTCCAAAGCCTTTGTCAGGCTTGCAGACCATCGGTCCACCTTTTCGGGGTACAAGCCCGGCCTCCATGCCGTCTCCATGGCGATCGAAAGAAGTGGTACCATACAGCCTGGAAAAGGTACCACGCAGAGTTCCACACATGAATGTGGTTGGGGGTCCAGTGCAGTGTAATGGCATCAATGGCCTCAGCCGCGATTGAGCGGCATGTGTCGGTCATTTGTTCCTCCTCGGGTGTGAACATGCGTTGTTTAGCGTTGTCATGAGCCAGATACAGCAAAAATGGACGGGACAGTACCAGCCGTACATTGAGATACCGATTTCTCAGGAATTCGCGTGCGGTGGTGACGCGTGGCGGCGAATTAGCAGTGTATTTGACAACTGATGGCAGTGTCTCGTACCAGTCCCGAAGCTCTTGGTCGAAAGCAAGAGCTTCAATGGCAGACATCCTTCGTAGCTGCGCAAATCTATGCTGAATGCGGTTGCAAATGTGGCAGAACTGACAGCTCGACCTTAAAGAGATGGCACAATGATCATCAGGTGAAAGGAGGCTTGGGGGCTGGGTGTCCATTGTCGTGTTATCCCATCGTCCACAGGTTGGGCGACCAAGAGTCATGCTGGCCCAAGTGTCAAGACAGAATAGACTCCACCATGTCCGCCGCCGCGTTTCAATTCGAAGGAGATTTTCTTGATTTGTGTCGGCTCCTTGATCATGAGTACGGCGCGACGAGTCTCGGTGTAAGCCTAGGGCAATGGCGACGCGCTGAGCAGCACCAAGCACAGCATATGCCATGTTTGGGGAATTCCGGTAATGCAGGTAGTAGCCTCCCAGTAAGCACAGAGCCTGGAGACTTTCCATGTTTCCCGATCCGAGAGAGTCCAGGTCGAGGAAAACCCTCGCTTGTTTGTAGTATTGCACGTGCAATGTGTTACTGCCAGAGGCAATGGACCCAAGCGTCAGAATCATGTTGAGAAGTCCCAACCATGAAGCATCTTGCCGGGTGCCCCCTATGTATGTTCTTCGAAACTCTTCTTCATTCAAAATGGGTGTAATGGCGTGTATGTGTTCGAAATAGAACTCGACGCAGCGCTGTTCTCGAAGCTGGTTGAGGGCCGGTAAGTTGGGTCCCGAAATCAGGTCTGAAGCTTGCTGGTGAGGCGGATGCTGTTCTTTTGTCAATTCTTTCGAGAATTCTATCGTACGAGCTTTAGCCGCTGGGCACAGTCGGAATAACGCCCCCATAACAGCACTCATTGAGGTGACGCCTAAATATGAGGGGCGGTGTTGATCTGTAGCCAAACTGATGGCATTGATGTCATCGCTAGCGCCAATTTCTGCTGGCTGCTGAGCTGATTCGTCCCATCTTCTCTCTTGAACAGTATCGCCAGCCTCGGATGCTTGAGTTGAACCATCAGACACGTCTGTGCCACCTGTGCCTGATAAAAAGTATTGAGGTGAAGGCCTCAATGGCTCAGGTGAAATATTGCAAACCGAAGTATCGGATGGCGAAGCAGTCGACAAGAGCTGAAGAAGTTCTGTTCTTGATCTCCCAACCAGGTCCTCGGGTGAATTATGCGGGAACAATGTATTGAGAATGCGTTGTTGTACCTGCATTTGCTCGGTCACCTGCTCCAATGTACTGAATGCCCTGTTAACGATCCAGAGTTAAGAAGGAATGGATATCCAGGAAATTCACACCTCTTGCTGACAGCTTGTCTCTTGGTCCGTTGCCTGTAGACGCAACTCTCCGAAGTTTTGTAGTACTGGCAGCTAGTACAGGGAACACGGCCATCACACTTGACCTTTCTCCGTGTACACTCCGAACATGACTTGTTGACTCTGCGGGAGATCGGTCTTGCGACCTGTGGCGATAAATGTGAAGCCGGTGGGTCCGTGCTACCGAAGGTGTGAAACATCGTACATTCAAACAGGAGGCTATTCTTAACCTTTCAAGACTGAAGTGTATGTTTGTTGGAGGTCGATGAGACCGAGGAGGAGCGAAAACATCAGGCTATAAGGCACTCTTGTGGGCCATGGCAGGGCTGCGGGGTAGAATACGGCACCGTATTAGCGTGACTTTAGCATGCCCAACGCTGAAGTGTAGGGAAGCTCTAGGTCCATCGCACGTTGCCAGCGCCAAATGTCTTCATTCTTGAATGTTCCTCGGAGTATGTTCAATATCTACAGCTTGGGTCTATATGTGCTTGTTTCATCCGGCGCCCCAAGGTAAGTCCACCTCAGAGGAGCTGACGTCGGCCCCGCCTCAATCTGTATCTCCCGCTTCTCGCCAGGCACAAGGTCGAAGCCATTGTCGCTCAACTTCATGCCTTCTGTCTCCTCAAGCACAAAGCCTTTGATTGGAAGTCTGCTGGAAATTGAGATCTTGCTGCGCGACTGGTAGATCTCGAGGCCGACGTGCCGGTCGTTCAGGTCAAGATACTTGAAAGGCTCCGGCCAAGCAGTGTCGGTGGCCACAAGTTCCCCGTTAAAAGTTAACGAGGCATGAATTACAAAGGGGTCATCAGCAGTATTCGCTGCAGATGCTGCAACAGCCACGCGTTGCTTCTTGTGAACCTCTGTCGTCCCATTCGGCTGAGCATAGAGGGTACTGGCGATGGCGTCGCGAATGTCCTTGCCTGTCTGGATGGAGATGAATCTGACCCTCAACTCGACCCGAACTGTATCAAGTCGACTGCTCGCGATCCAGACGTCATACTCACACTCCTTTCGTAATGTGGGGTCCGCGTGTCCTGATGTCCATTCTAGGCAGCTCCTTGATATGCCCACATCCAGCGGCCGCAGTGCTCTCGCGATGGCGTAAAACGCTGGTTTTTTTACCAGGTAGTAGTCCACTACAGCCCAGGACATAGTTGGCCAGCAGTCATTCAGTTGCCACACAAGAACGCCACCGCATTTTCGTGCTCCGGGATGCCCCCACATTCGTCTCCATGCCTTGTACGCGTAGCGCATGGTTTCGGCTTGTGTGATCTGTGTGAGATGAGTGAACGCTGGCAAGTCATAGCGAACCTGGAAGTTTTCCGCGACGTATGTCATCAGGCGGCGTTCGTGGTCAATGGCTTTGTTCCGATAATCCATCGTCAGAGACCCAGGCCGCTGTTCCTGAGAGCTCGTGACCATTCTTCGAGTAGTCTGTAGATGAGGATACGCTTCCATACCAAACTCACTGACGAAGCGGCCAGTCAAGTGTTCCGCCTCCTGATACCTATTCATCAAACCGTGCCATACTTAATTTTGTCAGTAGTTGTAAAACGTGTATGTTTGAGGTAGACTTACTGTTCCATTGATGGATGTCTCCCACCGTCGGGTCAGTCGTGTGTTTTCCGTCTCCCCAGGGACTGCCAGGATGATACAAAACTGAGGAGTCTTCCTCTTGAACCAGCTTCGGCAGCAGAAACTCGTAGATATACCTTGCAGGGAAAGTAGACTTAAGCCAAGATTCGGGATCCTTATCATCGGCAAAATACTCCAACTTGTATCTCTCTTGCACCTGATAGTCTTCGTTGTTTCCGGCCCAAACAACCACAGAAGGGTGAGATCTAAAGCGTCTCAAGTTCTGCCGCGCCTCCTCTTCTATGCTTTCTAGAAATGCAGCATAAACTGGGTAGTTGCCGCATGCGAAGGCAAAGTCCTGCCAGACTAGGATCCCAAGTTCATCGCAGGCGTCCAGAAAAGCGTTGTCTTCATAGATGCCGCCTCCCCACACCCTGATCATGATTTGGTTACTTTCAACCATGAGTTTCATCCAATCGTGGTATCGTTTCGCAGTCATTTGCGAGAGAAAGCTATCGCCAGGAATCCAGCAAGATCCACCCGCGAAGATGTCGACTCCGTTAATCCGAAAGTAGAATGACTTGCCGTAGGCATCTTTCTCTTGAACGAGCTCGCAGCAACGAAATCCGATGAGCTTGGTGCTGCTGTCGAGTTTTGTCTGGCCTCTCCAAACCTCTGCTGATAGTTGATACCGTGACTGTGCTCCATATCCTGCAGGGTACCAGAGACAGGGATCTTCTATCTGAAAAGCAGCTTCGATCAAACCGCTTGCGCCAACGCTACAGGTCTGCTTGAACACCACCTTGTCATTGCGGGACAGGAGAAAGACCACGTGGTCAGTCTTTTCAAACGCACCAGAAACTCGAGCCATGAGTCGCCCAGAGCAGCTTTTCAAGTCTGCCGCCAAGTCGTAGACGGCCCGCACGTCACCAAGCCTTGCTGTATATTGTTCGAAATAGACAGGACGCCACGGTCCTGCCGTCATCAAGATTGGGCCCCAATCCCAGCCCCAGTTGTACTGTGCCTTGCGAACAGGTATTCTGCCTTCCTCCGTTTGCCGGGCGAAGAATTGATGCTCTCTGTGCTGCTCGACGATGTCACGACCACGGAGCAAAGCTGAGTCGAAAATGATTTCAAGGACGTTCTCGCTATCGGAGTTCCAAGTCATGTTGACATTGACACGGTTTGAAATGTGCATGTTTTCTGACTTCAGGATCTCAACGCCATTCAGAGTGACTGTGGCGAAAGTATCTAGACCTTCAAAAACGAGGTCGGTATTGGTGTTTTCTGGGCAGTGGATAGCTGGTGCCGGGAGGCGAAGCTTGTATTGCCACGACTTTTCGGCAACCCACTGAACAGATTGTTCATTCATGTCCACGAAAGGGTCAGGGATCCTGGCAATAATCAATATCGCTTCATTCGCTGAGCCGAGATTATGGGATCATACCTCTTGTTGGCGAGCAAGTCTATGTGGACCTGACTCGGAACCGTCTCGACTGGAAGCCAGGCACCAGGGTCGTCATCTTCGTGCTGTTTAAAGGACCACCCACTACGCAAGTTCTGTCTGGAGCGAAGCATGCTTGGTGATGATGTAGGGCGGCGAAACATGGAATGTCAATGAATAAGGAAGCGAACAATAGGAATCTGATAGCACATGTGTCCGCAGACCATGAAAGAAAATCATCGGCTTTATGGCCATCGCTCCAACCGGCGGAGTCTCTCTGCCAGGCAGTAAATGCAAGTGACGTTCATTCTACATAGCTGTATTACCGAAATGGGAAACGTGGGGGACGTCGGGGAATTGAGGGCCCGGTCACGCCATGCCCAGAAAGGCATGCGGAAATCCATAATGCCGTGGTACCCCTGTCAGCCTGGACACGGAGGGGTGGATGTTTGCACTCGCATCAGCCACGAATCCTTGAACACCACTCGACAAGTTCTCGAGGAAGATCGCCTGAGTTCTCTTCGTCCGTGTAATTCGAGAAAGATATTGAAACGGCAGGCAACAGTACAATGGACAAGGTTCTACGGCTGTCAGAAAGCACGTCGCTTGCAGCCCCCCCTTGACACGATCACAAGTCTGACACCATATAGTACGACATCACGATGTTGCGGGGGATTGCTGGATAGCCATACATGGCAAAGTCTACGATGTAAGTGAAAGGTCGCCCGTGAAGACTGTACTGATCATACTGCCATGATGATGTGTTGCATACATCTGTCTGCGACTCACGATTGTTGACCGTCATCACTAGATCACAAACCTCTTAGAAAGCCATCCTGGGGGAAAGGCAGTTCTTCTCCGGTATGCTGGAGCTGACGCCTCTGTTCCATTCGATGAAGTTCACCCGAGAGAACTCCTTGATGAGTATCAAGGCCTGATTAGCGTTATTGGTACATTCGATACAGAAGGGTCATCAAGCGCAGGTTTTACCACCATGACACCAAACAGAAGCTCAACTGCGTCCTCGCCGTCAGCCACAGTATCAATTCCAACGAGCAATATGCTCAGCATCTCGGAAATGGAAAGGCTGGCGCTGCAGCATCTGACCCCGAAAGCCATCTCCTACTATGCATCTGGCTCCGATGACGAGTTCACGAAGACTGCCAACAATTCAATATATCGCTCCATCATGCTGCGGCCACGGGTCTTCGTCGACTGTACAGCTTGCTCGCTTTCGACAAATATACTTGGAAACAGTGTAGGTTTACCAATCTTCATTTCGCCAGCAGCCATGGCCAAATTGGCACATCCTTCGGGGGAAGCAGGAATCGCATCTGCGTGTTCCAACTTCAATGCGCTCCAAATCATCAGCAAAAACGCCTCCATGTCACCCCTAGACATCGTCCGCGCCGGCAAAGATGCGGTGTTTGGGTGGCAGCTCTACGTCTTGAAGGACATTAAAGCAACCGAGCGAACCCTTGCTCAAATCCGGGCCATTCCCGAAATCAAGTTCATTGTTCTGACTTTGGACGCCCCTTTCCCTGGAAAACGTGAAGCAGACGAGCGCTTCAAGATGGCCGAAGTCGCTCATGGTGGTGCACCGCAGGTATGGGGAACAGAATCCGGGCTGACCTGGGGTAAAACCCTGGCTTGGCTGTCAACGCAAACCAAGCTGCCGATTGTGCTCAAAGGCATTCAGTCTTACGAAGACGCTTTTGCGGCATCATTATTTCCAGCTGTCAAAGGCATCATCATCTCGAACCATGGTGGGAGGGCTTTGGATACCGCACCAACTCCCATCCAGGTCTTGTTGGAAATCAGAAAGTTCTGCCCTCAAGTATTGAGCAAAATTGATGTTCTTGTAGACGGAGGTATCAAGAGGGGGACAGACGTGGTCAAGGCACTTGCATTGGGGGCAAAGGGAGTCGGCCTTGGTCGGGCAGCCTTGTATGGCCTCGCTTTAGGAGGACAGGAAGGTGTCGAAAGAACGCTGAAGAGTAAGTCACGTCGCTGTGCTATCCCGCTGCTGTCTGACTAGGGATCAGTTCTAGCAGACGAAACACTCACGGCTCTAAGACTATTGGGTGTGAGCAAGATCCAGGACCTTGGCCCACATCACGTAAGTTCATTCAACCCGAGCCTGCTCTTGTTTGTGGCCACAAGCGCTGAAATTGGTGATCAAAGGTCAACACAGCTGCTCTTAATCAGTACCTGTTCGAAGGGCCGAGTGGCTTAGATCAAATGGAGATTGATTTGAGGCCCAAACTGTGATAGCTTGTCGTGGGAAGTATTTTTAGGAACAAGAGGGCGCCTCAGTGCGGGCAATATTGTCGGACAGGGTCAAGTGCGGAAGAAAGGTGATGTATTGTACCTAGCTATTCTACAGGGCATGTATCTGGAATCAAGCTATAGGAGGCATTGGGCGCACAGGCCTTGGCACCAGGTGAATTTCACCACGAACAAATCATACTACTCGGTCACGCAATCGTCACTTGTTCTCGTTACATGAAAAGAAAGATGTTGAAGGTATTTCAATGGGCACAAACCACACACACCTTGTGATCAGGACACCGCTGGTGCAGCCTCAATACCCTGGGCTTTCTCCGGCATCTCCAGTGCGCGTTCTAAATTCACAAGGACCAATGGCTTCGATGCCGATCTTTCGATCTCCTCGTCAGCAAGACGACTCGCGGGTCGTCGTTGGATGCATGGACGAGCTTTTGAATTTCCGTGTCCATATCTGGTCTAGTTCTGGAGCAAAAATCCGGGGCCCCGTGTCCATACTGCGCTGGTGAGAGTAAGACCCACGAACGAGTGGTGGGGAGTGGGATGATCGCTTCAGTGCAACTCAGACCGTCCGCCAGCTAAATAGCGACTCGGTGCCTCCAAGACCTAAGGGAATCTCAGCACGCCAATTTTCTCCATATCGCATCTTGACCTTGTAATCTTTATTTTCAGAGTCGATTCGTCTGTTGCTATATTTTTCCCTAGCTCAAGTGACACTAGCGAAGTCAAGATGAACAAGTCAGGGGCAAATGTCACACACAAAGACCCAGATGTCGGGGAGAGTTTCGCGGAGAGGTACGCAACGATCATGGCGACGCAGAAACCGAATCCTCGTGGCCCAGGATATATCAAATTATACATTTTGGCCGCCATGGTGTTTTTGTGCTCAACAATGAATGGTAAGGCTTCGTCTTTAAGGCTGCCGCCCATAGATCCCCGGGAAACTACTTACTAGATCTGTAGGATTCGACAGTTCACTGATGGGGTCTATCAATGCCTTGCCAAACTTTACAGAGTACTTCGGACTACCAGCCTCAGGAAACGCCAGCACGGGTATTGTGTTCGCAATTTTCCAAGTACGCCATTATGTTGTGCAAATTCATATATCATGCTGATCTCCGTTCTAGATCGGACAAATGTGTGGAGCTCTATTCATCTGGATGACAGATTGGTACGGACGCACATGGCACATTTTCTTCGGCTGTCTAGGCGTCTGCATCGGCACCATCATCACCTTGCTTGCTACCAGCCTTCCTATGCTGATCGGTGGACGGTTCATGCTCTCCTTCTTCGCTACCTGCGCACATACTGCTGCTCCTCTTTACCTCGTGGAGATAGCCCCGGCTGCCTATCGAGGGACGATCGCAGGCATGTACAACACGTTCTATAACGTGGTAAGTGCCCGTATGGGGAGAGGGCTCGTCGTCTTCGACGCTGACACATGCCTTTTCTGTCGACTTACAGGGTGCGATACTTGCCAATTCCGCTGTCTATGCATGTCATCTCTACCTTGGTCATCGAGGAGACCTTGACTGGAGGATACCCCTCTGGCTACAAATGGTATGCCCAGGCCTCGTCTGCTGTCTGATAAAGTTCTACCCTGAGTCTCCACGATGGTGCGTATCTTCTGAGCCCTGCGTGAGTCTTTCTCATTGACTAATGTGGTATGTTAGGCTTGTGGCACAGGATCGTCACGAAGAGGCAAAAAATATCATCGCAACGTATCATGCCAATGGTGACCTTGATCACCCTCTCGTAGATCTCCAGATGGCGGAGATGATCGGTGCAATTGATGCAAACCATGAGGCGTCATGGAAGGACTTGTTTGACCTCAGGGTGCTGTTCGAGTCGCGTGCAAGCCGATACAGGATCATGTTGAACATTGTCTTTTCCTGGTTTGGTCAGTTCAGTGGTAACAAGTAAGTGCCATCCATTGCGCTGTCCACTTAGCAATTGTTGATTATCATCTCCTAGCATCATATCATACTACCTGCCCATCATGCTCAACGGCATTGGCATCACAGACACTAACACGAAGCTGATCCTCAACATTGCCTACTCGATTGTCGGGTGGGTGTTCTCGGCAGCGGGAGCCCGCCTGCACGACATTGTCGGTCGTCGAAAGATGCTCATGGGGACCGCGGCCGGAATGACCGTCTCTCTGGCCATTGTTGCCGGGTGTGCAGCCGCATACGAGGATCACGGCATTCAGAATGCCTCCACGGTCACAATCGTCTTCATCTTTCTCTTCGGCGCCACTTTCGCCGTCGGCTTCACCCCAATGCAACCCATCTACCCAGCCGAAGTCGTCAGCAACAAAATGCGCGCGAAGGCCATGGGTACCTTCAAGCTCACAGCGGGAGCTGCCGGTTTCCTCAACACCTTTGTCGGGCCCATTGCGCTTTCCAGTGTGAGTTTCTCCACCCTAGATGCTGTTGTTACGTGAGCACTGATCGCAGGCGGCAGATTGGGTACTGGTTCTACGTATTCTTTGCGTTCTGGGATAGTTTTGAAGTCGGGTTCATGTACTTCTTCTTCGTGGAGACCAAGGGGTCTACGCTGGAGGAGCTGGATGAGATCTTTGAAGCGGAGAACCCGCGCAAGGCCAGCGTTGAAGCTGCGAACGCACGCAGGAGGATGATTCGGGAGCAAAGAGATTCGACTGCTTAGAGGCCATGGTCACCCTAAGACTACAGCTTCTGGCGCGGGTATTCTTGTTGGAGGGAGCTTGCTGTCGTGGTAGAGCAGGGGTAACGATGGTGCTTTGGGGGTCGACTTCTTCTGAAGTGAAACTGTCCCTGATGTGCACCAAGATAGTCTGCTCCAATGCAGCAGCTTTTACGAATTGTTTAGTGTACAATGTCCATCACAAGAGCGTCCTGTACACAAAGGCGACAATCGCAGCTTCCGAGGGTACGTACGAGCTGACTGGCTTGTATCTGTGCCAGCCAATTCCATGTGACAGGTGCTTCAGGCACGCTGAAGGACCGGCCGGCGTCTAGCGTCTAGCGCCTGACGTATGCCTGGGCTCGTACCCCTGGAGCGGCCCCGCTGTGGCTTGCGCGGACCTCTGCCATGGTCCCCAGTGGTCAGCCGGTGACTGGACGTCACACCACGCTCGGTGTCAACGCAAGCAGAGCTCATCAGGCTCCAGGCTCCAGGCTCCAGACTCTTTCCGAAAAAACAACAACCCTCGAAGCCGTATCTTCTTTTGCAAGCATTTTTCTGGTGCGTTTCGATCGCGACAAACCTACTCACACAGTAGGTGGATTGCGCGGGAGCTTAGATCGCGATGAGTCGCAATTAATCATGCGTACATTCCAATTGCTGTTCCTCTCTGCAGGCCTCAGCTCTGTTTCAACGACATCAGCGCAATATGCGCCCACGACAGCAAACCTTACCACCGTGCGATCACCTCTCAACCATGATATCACCATCAGCTACAAGTCCCCCGACGGCGCCTGTCGCTCCGCATTTGACCACCAGAAACAATATACCGGCTGGGTCAACGTGCCCGGCGACTACCCTACGAATCTCTTCTTCTGGTTTGTCGAGGCCCGCCAAAAGTCCGACGTACTCACGATATGGCTCAACGGCGGGCCTGGGTCGAGCTCTCTCTTCGGCATGTTCAACGGGGTCGGTCCTTGCGAGATCATCGAAGCGGGGCTGGACCAGTACGACACGCTCGCCAGTGAATGGGGCTGGGATCGTGCTTCCAACATGCTTTTCATAGACCAGGTGAGCCAGCCACTGAGACATCTTCAGCACGTGAAGAATGTCTGCTAACCCACCCCAGCCCAACCAGGTCGGCTTCTCCTACGACACACCCACAAATGGCACTCTCAATATCCTCAACAACACCCGGACAACCCCGCCAGGGGGTCCCGTCGACGACCTACCACCCCACCTCTTCCTGAACGGCACCTTCAGCTCCCTGAACCCCGCCAATACCCCTAATACCACCGAAGATGCTGCCATCGCCGTCTGGCACATGCTGCAAGGCTTTCTCTCCGTGTTCCCTCAGTACAATCCTCCCAAACAAGCGGCACTGGGTGTCAATCTCTTCGCCGAAAGCTACGGCGGCAAATATGGCCCCGTCTTCTCAGACGTTTGGGAGCGGCAGAACGCTAAGAGGCTGAACAATACTATACCGCGGAACTCGACCCTCGAGATACATCTCGCTGCATTGGGCATCGTCAATGGCTGCATTGACGACGAGATCCAGGCACCCTACTATCCGAGCTTCGCAGTCAACAACACATATGGATTCGAGGGCATCAACTCGGTCCGCGCCAACCTCGCCAATGCCAGCTTTTACGCCGATGGCGGCTGCCGCGACCTTTTACAACAGTGCCGCACCGCCCAAAACGTTTACGATCCGGCGAGCTCAGGCAATGTCGACAGCGTCAATGAGCACTGCTCCCAAGCGTATGCGACCTGCTACAGATCCGTCATTGAGCCCTTCAGCGAGTCTGGGCGCAGCTTCAACGATATTTCCCAGCCGGCGCGCGAGTCCTTCCCCTCCAACATCTACATCGAATACGCCAACTCGCCCGCCTTTCAAGAGGCCATAGGTGCTGAAACCAACTTTTCCACCTACAGCCTCAGAGGCCCTTTCAGCCTTCTCGC
>NW_003315028.1:571190-589350 GCF_000150825.1 Verticillium alfalfae VaMs.102
CGTCTACGGCGACCGCGACTACATCTGCAACTGGCGCGGCGGCGAGGCGACGGCCAACGCGCTGGCCTGGCAGGCCCGGGCGCCCTACGGCCAGCTCTTCACAGAGGCTGGCTACGCGCCCATCATCGTCAACGACTCGTACATTGGCGGCGTCGTCCGCCAGTACGGCAACCTCTCCTTCAGCCGCGTCTACCAGGCCGGCCACGCCGTGCCCGCCTTCCAGCCCGAGACGGCATTTCAGATCTTTGCGCGCATCGTCATGGGCACGTCCCTCTCCACCGGCGATGCCGTCGACCTGGCCGCGTACGCCACAACGGGCGACGCCAAGGCCGACAAGCACAGGGACAAGCTGCCCGCAGCGCCGGCACCGACATGCTGGCTGCGCGCCGTGCCGAGCACGTGCTCCGACGACGAGGTCGAGATGCTGCGCAAGGACGAGGGCGTCATCATCAATGGCGTGCTGTACGCGAGCGAGGGCGACTGGCCGCTCGCGACGCGGACGACGACGAGCAGCGTCGAGGCGGGGGCCGCGACGTCGGCGACGCAGACGCTGACGGGCTTGTTCACGGCCACGTCGACACCCCGCAATGGGGACGTTGCGAGCCGCGACCCGAGGGGGAGTGTGATGGCCATGGTCGTTGCAGTTTCTTGTACGCTGTTCTGGATAGGGACGTTGTAATATGCCCACATGTATTGCGGGTAGAACTGGCGTTCGGGGCGGGATTGATAGGCGCTTCGGCACATACGCACGCGATTGATTTGGTTGTTCGATACCCTTAAACTCTCTGATATTCATGGGTATTTGAAAAACACGAAGGATACTATGGGAAAAGCACATGATCACAAAAAGCGTATAATTTGGCGAGAGTATTCAATGGGTATTATTACTTCGTATTGATAAAGACAAGAGTAAACTATTTATGATAATATTCCAAGTTGAAGCAACCGAATGGACCTATTTTTGAGGACAGTCAGCAACTTTTTCGAATCCGTGTAATTGAGATCGAAAATAATAGTTGAGGAAAGCCGATTTCAGTATGGGTGCCATGTCAAAGGCAGTCTCATCAATGCAACTAAGGCTATGGAGACCGTCGTGATAAAAATTGAGTCATCATGTAAGGGGCTGGGAAGGAAGGAGCAAAGAAAGAAAACACAGGCAACGAACCTGATGAATTGCCGACATACGCAAATTGCTGCATGTCAGAGTTGAGGTTTGCCAGCCTACCAGATCTTCTCGAGTCAGTCGTGTTCCCCCATGTGTGGAGCAGAAGACTGATGACTGAAGCGGTCGGGATCAGGAAAATGTAAACAGGTATCGATCAAACGCCGTGTCACGGGCTCTGACATATGCTTGTCTTGTGTTTTTGCGTTCATCACTTGAACGGGACTGGGGTGCTGAGGCAAGGCGCTGTGTGACATACCAAGTCATGAAAAAGGGCCATGTTGGCTGGAGGATCTTTAGTGCTGGTTAGCGAGGTTCTTCTCGAGCTTGAAGAAAGTTTTTTGAGAAATTGCAGTTCAGTAAGGCATGAATGGTATAAAAATAGGTTGTCCGCATCGGTAAAACCGTGTAGGACTCGTCATCTGTGTTCATCAGGAAGCGAGGAATTTGGAAAGAAAAAAAAATTGGCTTACCATTAGTGAGCAGTCACCGTGTGACGCGCATTGAAGCGCAACACGTCACAAGGGAAGCAATCTGAAGACCCTGACACTGTTCCTTGTCAGTCCAAATTCGCATTGATACGACGAAAAGTTTTGCCGGATCGACATGAAATCAGTGGGCGAGGTTTTCTAGGCCTGCCGCAAAGAGGCGTGTCGCTCATGGTCGAGCCCATTAGGTACTCTCGGAGCCCAGTGCCGCTTCATCATATTGGTGCTGGGTGGAAAGGAGCAAGCGGGATCGGTATGTACCTTGTCTAGGAATCTTCTTGAGCGAGTTAGCATCTTGCATGTGCAGAAGCATGATATCAAGCCAGCCAGAATGGTAAGAACGATCAGAAACAGCCGTTTTTTTCTTCAAGGTGTACTCAGTCGGTAATTCCAACATACGTAGTATGAAAAATGTTCATCATATTGTTCGAGGGGGTGGGGCTGGCAACAGCAAGAATGGATGGGGTTGCTAACCTTTGTAAACAGTGCTCGAGGTCGCAGGCCAAGGCACTAGCCCAACCAGCGACCGTCAAGCGAACCACACAACAGCCATAGCATATGCAGTGCAAGTAAACACCTGTGATGCGGGTTAGCGTCAGGTCTTGGCCGCGCATGCTGATTAACAGAAAATTGAGCTGCATTGTCAGACTGACGTGCAAAAACTGTAGTTTCATTCCATTTGGTCAAAGACTCTAGTTTGAATTGGGTTTGGGTAATCATCAGATAGCAGATGAGTGAGAAAGAGAAGACACGCGCCCACTCCGTGAAGCGACGCGCGAGCCGAGAAAGGCTGAGACTTACGATTGCAGGCAAGGCTGTTATCGTGGTGGTTGTTGGTGGTGGTGGAAGGATGGGAAGAAAGTGAAGGGAATTTTCTGCGCCCAACTTTTTGAGGTCTGCGATTCGAATTTGAGGTGGGGGCACTCTGGAACATCTCCGGGCCATTGGTGCACGGGCCATGAACGGAAGCAAAGAGCTTGGACCAGCTGCAGACATGTGGTCGGTGACGAGAGGGTCCCGTGACCACGCGTTTGGCTCGTTGCTGCCTGTCGTCATTATCCCAGCCCCAAGGGCGCGTCGTGACTGAGGCTCCCCTCTGACGCGGTCTCTCATGCCACTATCTCTTTCACGAGCCTCAAGATGCCCGAAATAGCTGAAGGTGCGCCGTGGCCACGAGTGTTTAATGAGGCTTGCACTGACACAGGACAGTCGCGCGGTGTGTGCATTTCCTCCGCCACCATCTTGTTGGCAGGACCATCGCCAAAGCTACGGCCCCTGAAGATGACAAAGTCTTCGGCAAGGTTGGCACCAGTGGGCCAGCCTTCGAAAAGGCCGTCCAGGGAAGAAAGGTCATGTCTGCCGGAAGTCAGGGCAAATATTTCTGGTATTCTCGCCACGGCCATAACTGCTGCCCAGCCTCTCATCTGACCTTATCAGGTTGACCTTTGACCAACCTCCGCACGCTGTGATGCACCTTGGCATGACAGGTACGTGAACACGAGCCTTTCTTGCGGGGCAGCACTTACAGTATCCAGGCTGGGTCCACATCAAGGGTGACAAGACAGCCTACACAAATTACTACAAGAAGATGAAACCAGAGGAAGCAGACCTCTGGCCGCCAAAGTACTGGAAATTCCGCCTCGAGACCGAGGGCACCCCCAAGGTCGAAGTCGCCTTTACCGACCCCCGTCGCTTCGGCCGCGTGCGCCTCGTCGACTGTCCTGGGGACGACATCCGCAAGCACACGCCCCTCGTGGAGAACGGCCCCGACCCTGTCGTCGACGCCGCCATCTTCACAGAAGAGTACATGCGCTCCAAGATGACGTCGCGGCACGTTCCCATCAAAGCCCTGCTGCTGGACCAGACGCACATCAGCGGCATCGGAAACTGGGTGGCGGACGAGGTGCTGTACCAGGCCAATGTGCATCCTGAGCAGTACTGCGACGACTTTAGCGACCGCGAGATCAAGGCCATCTACGAGAAGGTGCGGTACGTGTGTCAGACGGCCGTGGACAAGCTCGGTGATTCGGATGAGTTCCCCGAAGACTGGCTGTTCAAGTATCGATGGGGCAAGGGCGGCAAGGACGCCGTGAGCAAGCTTCCAAATGGCGAGAAGCTGGCTTTCATCACGGTCGGCGGGCGCACGAGCTGCTACGCGCCGAGCAGGCAGAAGAAGACGGGTCGCGTGGTGCCTTCGGCCAAGGAAGAGCCGATAGACGCAAAGCTTACAGCCAAGACGACGACAGCCAAACTCAAGGGCAGGAAGACCGTCCAAGAAGTCGAGTCAAGCGACGAGGATGAAAAACCTCCAGCGAAGAAGCAGCGCGTGGCAAGAGCGGCTTCCAAGGTCAAGGTCGAAGATGATGACGGTGCTACGGAGACATCACCCCTGAAGAAGCTGAAGAAGACAGCCAAGCCGAGCAAGGCTGCTCTAGCATCGTCAAAGCCAAGGGTGAAACAAGAGACCACGCGGGTCGAGGCATCAACGAATGAAGATGATCTGGGACGAAGGAGATCAGGGCGTATACGGAAACAATCTTGATTTGAACTACGATGCAGCGCCAGTCGTTACAACTTAGTTACGCATCATGTAGCAGTTTATGCACCTTGTCACTTTGGATTTGCATTGCCCTGAATGTGCTGTCAAAATACCAAGCTAGGGCTCCGACTCAACCTCGGGCGGGAACGTGCCAAAGAGTGCCATCAAATGCTCCGTCTCCGCCGGTGTGAGCTTTGCCTTGTCCGTCGTGATCTTGCCCAACATTCGGAAATCTGCGGTGTCAGTATTTATCCTCTCGAGCTACTTGACGACTCACAGTCAATATAGTACCCTATTCACATCAGACACACAAGCCTATTCATCTCCACAGAGGAGAAATCTCACCGGGAGTGGCAGTCATGTAGAACTCGGCCCCCTCCGTCACCGAAGGGTTCGAGAACGTGTGCACCGCCCGCGGCGGCACGACCATGAGTTCGCCGGCCTGAAGGTCAGTGTCCCCCTCTGGCGTGGAGAAACGCACCGTGCCTACGTCATTAGCCACCGCTTCGAGCACCGTTTGCCCTGAGACGACCTAGAAATGGCAATCGCACTTTTCAAAGTCATGCACGCACGTACTCACCTTTGACGATGAAGAAGAGCTCATCGTGGAACCGATGCCAGTGCATCGGCGGCCCCTTGACCCCGGGCGGGATCTCGAGAGTCGCGCACCCGACGCGCGTGTCTGTGTGTGACCCGTCCTCGTAGATGTAGCCCGTCATGAGTCCGATCTGAACAATCTCGGCCGTGGATTTCTTGTATGCCGTTACGGAAACCGGGCCGCGCAGAGGCATCTTGGTAATCGCAGGTCCTCAGACGCGGACCCCCTGAAATAGAGTGTTTGTGGGGTGGATCAAAGATAGGGTAGCAGATGAGAGGCGCAACACGAATACATGAGGTACAATTGAGAGGATCAATGATGGGGTAGGCTGCCTGTGTGACAGAGGTTGAAACCAAGACTATGGCTCAGATGTGCGGGACCTGGCTGCCTCTTGTGCTTGGCCTTTGTAGTACGAAACCCTCTGACATCAGAGCCGGATCTCCATTGGGGATTGCCGCCTTTCACCTTGCTATCCCAGTCCCCAAAAGAAACACTGCCAAGTCAACAAATTTCTAGGTGGCTGGCCGATGTCATTTACGTGGACCTACTAAGAGAGTGATGATGGTCCGGAAGATTGCAACTCCAAATGATCGTTACTCCTGCCACCAAGCACACACTGTCTGTGTTCGTTTGGCTTAGGCGGGTGAGATTCAATTAGCGGTAAATGAAGTACCAGGCAGTACTGTTACTTTCTTATGAGTGTCAGGCCAAGCATCAGGCTTCATGTACACTCGCATGTCGGGATCATCGAAGTTCAGATTTCGTGTCCGATAATTCAATAGTCAATAGAAATGTCAGCCCTATGGCTGTTGCTCCAGACACCTATCCAGAACCGTGTCAAGTTTCATCCACTATGAACAGGAAACGCTGCCTCCAATGAGGACTATGGGTATCTTCTTCTACACCTAATAGTGACCAATGCAAGACCCAAAGAATAAATCACTACGCCGAAATAATGCTTGTTGACCCATCGCTGGCCAGGCTTGTAGGTCTGATAACGATGGGAGGGAAAGTACACGTGTGTGAAGTGAAAAAGAAAAACGCCTGGCTTGTGTTTTTGGGTATCGCTGATGCCTAAAAGCAGATAACTTTCTCGAAAATCATGTCCGATGCTGACTTATATGTTCATCAAAAGTGGTTAGTGGAGGGCGAAATTGGTTCGTTGTCGTCATGATAGAAGGTGTTGCCCTTGGAAATCGTATCGTTTTCGGAAGGATGGATGTTTCGAATGCCAGAGATGAACGCCTGTTCACTCGTCGCGCGAAACTTGAAAGCCAACGCTGTAGCGATAGTCTTCGCTGTCCCAGGTGACAGGGATCATCGTCAAGATGTTCATGAACGGCGAGCCGTCCTTGCGGAAGTTTTGGACCTCGAGTTGGACCTCGTCGTTCTTCTCCACAGCCTTGCGCATCTGCTTGACCATCCTGTCGTCGACATACTTGCGAGGAGAAGATCGGCTGACCTTTCCGCCGGGTGCTTGCAGGAAACGACAGTTGCGTCCGAGGATCTCGGCATTGGAGTACCCGGTAAGGAAGGTAAAGGCTTCTGATGCGTAGACGATAGGACAATCAGGCTGGGCGAGATCGCAGAGGACGAGGGCGACTGAGCAATCGATAGGGCCGAGTTCGACCTTGGGTGAGGACCGACCCATGACACGGAACTGCGAGGTTTGTCAGCCAAATGGACGACTGGAGTAAACAGCGCCAGGACATACAAGGATGCTCATCATGTCAAATCCGCTGGGACAGTAGAGACCGGGATACATGACGGGGTCTGCGTTTTCGGGACGCTGACGCTGCGTGAGGGTAGGATGTTGGTCATCATTGCCGGCTGGCTCGGGGAAATGGTACTTTCGGCTTGTTAGTCGCTGCCATTCAAGACGGCAAAGCTCGCCGAGAGAGAGACTAACCTGTAGGGCGCAGGTTTCCCAGGGGTTCATATTGGCGAATCGATCAGGGCGTGCTTTCGGCCTCTGGGCGGACCGCTTCGAGATGGCGTGTGTGTGGCTGCGGGGAATGACTGGAAGTTGCGTTTTGACCGAGGCAGACATGTTGGGAAGCTCGTGAATTATCAAGCGCGAAGTTGATATGATATACGCTTCGTCGCAGGTGTAGGCTCCCGTTCAGGCCAGGCGAGGGCGACAAGGGTGCTGTGTCTGATATGCAGGTGACGAAAGGGGTGCGGGCAGGCGTAAGTCGTTGGGTGCACAGAGCCGGGGTTGTCGGGAGGGGCGGCGCGGTTCGACGGTCCTGATGGACGTCGCCTTGGCCTGCTTGTGCGCTTTATCACTTCACTGACACAGGTGACCGTAGCGCATTTGCAGGTTGGGTGGGCGTTGCTGAACAGGCGTGCGCGTCGTTCTTGGTCAGCGTGTTGATCGGGAAGCGAATCTGCCGAGCGAGCGAGCGAGCGAGACGGACTGATGAGGAGTCTCTGAAGGAGCGGGTAAAGATCTGGCGGGATGGGAGGTGGGAGCACGGGATTGATAGTTGGGTGGCTCGATGGACAGAAAACTGATGAGACAATGCGATCTGACGCTGACATGGACGTAATGACAGGCCGGGATATTAATGAGGGGCCCAGCAGACAATTGATGCTGGCTGGCCCCAGCCGAGGGATACTTAGTAAAAGGCGATGACACGGCATTTCGTTGGCCTGATCGCGGGAACCAAGAGGTAGGGGTCGCGATCGGGACTTGATCGAAGGCGGTAGACGCCAACACAAAAAGTGGGCTAGGGCCCTGAGGCTAACGAGGGTCCGGCTGGGACTGAGCCGGTGGTCTGCCAGCGGACGGGCTCTCGTTTGCATCGGCGTGTTGGAGTGCGATCAAAGGCCTATCTATGCAAGGCCTCTGGGTCTCACTGCCTCTCTACACGGTCAGTGTAAGCAATCGCAGCGTAAGCTGTCTGCTCCAGGCTGCTCCAGGCAGAGATCTCATCATTGGGGACGTAGTCACGGCATGGTCGTACACCTTGGTGGCAACAAGACTGTCAGGGCCGCCATCGTCGTCGAACAGAAACGGCGCCAAGAGGGCCCTAGGGGTGGGGATCTTTTCTCGGAGCAAGCAAGGCGTTGGTCGGTGCGAGGGATCAGAACCGCTGGGGGTCAACCACGAACAGCAGTACATGGGGAATCGGGATTCGTCAGTCGCGATCTATGAGTCGAATGGTGGGGTTGGCAGATGTCGCAGTTTGAAGGGGGTCTCAGACCATAAATTTCCCCATTTCGCCCAAGTCGTGCCGAACATCGAAAGCCGTATCACGATGATGATGGAGCTTCGGCCGATGGTAGACAGACCCCTCCGATGGGCGACGAAGGTTGGTGCGAGAAATGCCTGCATCGATCTTGAGATGTGGTCTAGCCATCGGCATCGGAGGGGGACGTGCCTGTCGACGCTTGTCCGAATGGGGGAGGTGCGGGGCGACATCGAGCGGGAGAAGGCCAATCGGCATCTGACCACTGGTGGCGCTGCCGTCACCCCGACCTGTCAGCCACCTTGTCTTGCTTGTCTCTGTCATTCATCCCTGCCACCATTTCCCATTCTGTCCAGACATCGAGATGCTGCATCTTTCCTATCGTATTCTTGCGCTTGCTGCATCCATTCATGCGTCAGGGGGGGTGGTCCGAAAAGGTGAGACGAGGCGCTCAGGAGGGGGGAGCTCTGTCTCTGTCTCTGCCACTGCACAGTCGTAGGATCGGTTGGCGAACCGAGCGGCTGAGCTTCCAGCTCCCCGATCTGAAATCTTTTTGCTCGGGGCGATCGCTTGCTCCAATGCTGATCGACATGGTTCGCGCCTCGTCATATCGGGAGTCGCCTTGTTTCGTTTCCCTTACCAACTGCTGGCCTATTGTCAAGACGCCAAGTAGCGAATTGACAAGGGCCCCTACAGGCTCGTTAAGTTCTCGACTCCTCAAATCTATCAGCTCATTCTGACGACACGGCACATGGCGTGGCATCGAGAGGCGGCCAAAGACAACCATTGGCTGGTGCTGATGTTCAGAGGACGAAGGGAAAGACATGAGACTTCTGGGCGTGGATCACGATGCGACTGAAGTCAGCTTGCTGTTCCGCCTTATCCATGAAGATGCTGGATGTTCATCACTGGATGTTCATCACTGGATGTTCATCACTGGATGTTCATCACTGGATGTTCATCGCTGGATATTCATTGCTAGATTCTCATCAAGATGCTGGATGTGCAGAGGAGCGTCATTGCAGGCCTGTGCTGTAGCATCAATTCTTCAGCCACTGGATGTACTTAGCTAGACACCACCAAGAAGCGGTTGCAGGGCAACTGAAAAGAGCCTCTCGAATACCAACAAGGGAAGGTTTTGATCTCGATGTAGGCGTTGTTTCCCAAATCATGCTTCTCCTAAACGGTGCTTTGTTCAGTTGCCAAAAGTATCGCCAGAAAGAGACACCCTCCCCGGCAGCCTGCCTCACATGAAGCAGCCCCGCACGATGATCCCCCACCACACCGATTGACCGAGACGCGTCTCTACCGCGTTTCCTCTTGACTGGCCTTTCCCAACACCACCGTCACCGTCACCACGCCACCCATCACGATCCTGCGAACAACAGACACATTGCGGCACATCTTGAACCTGCCATTTATCGCAACGCTATGTCTGCCACACGCCGCGCCAGGCCTAGGGCACCCTCCGAAGACCCAAACGACCTGCCGCCCTACGAACCCCTCGAACTCACTCTCTCCGACAACGTAGCCCGCTCCCTCAACGCTCTTGCCACTGGACGTGACTCCCGCCGATATGAAGAACACATCCGCAAAGCCACGACCCTGCTGGGCCGCAATGTCGCCGCCGCAAACGACCGCCTCGCCGAGCGCCAGGGCGACCTGCAAACGACCCTCGCCAAGCGGGCCGCCCGCGGCGCAGAAAAGACGCCCGCCGATCTCCATCTCGAGGCCTGGATCGCCGAGTTCCAAGCCGAGGTTGCCGCGCTGACGACCGAGTCGGAAGCCGCCGTGCGCGACCTCGTCGACCGCAAGGCCGCGGCCCAAGACGAAAAGGACGCCATCGCCGCGACGGCCGACCACATCCAGTCCTTCCCGACGCGCGCCCAGCGCCTCCGCGACCGCCGCGGCGGCGCCCGCTGCCGACACCTCCACCCAGGACGCCCACTTTGACGGTGACGAACGAACGGCGCCGAGCCCGACCTGCCCGCCGCCCCGCGGACCCCCATCCACGACATCCTACAGGGCGTGCGCGCGGAACAAAGGCGCAGGCCTACGCCGCGCTGCCCGCCGTACGAGCGCTACCCCTTCAACAACGACTACGCCGCCTTCAAAAGGTTCTGGCACGACGCCCACGGCTCGGCGACCAGAACGTGCCGGCTGCCGGATCCCGGCGCGCTGGTTTCGACCGCGACGCCAAACCCCGTCGCCCTCGGCCCCGGGGCGGTGCGGGGGCGCGGCCGCCGACGGCAACGACGGCGACGGCGGACGGAGAAAGACGAAAGATCTCATCATCGAAAGGCGAGATCCACAGCTTCATCTGCCCCGCTGTCGCTTGCAGCCCGCTGACGCAGCCGGTTCAGCAAACAACAAGTGGCAGCCACACGTTCCAGAAGGAGAGCATCCAGGCGTGGTTTGCCGAGTCGCGGAACCAGGAGAGGACGTGTCCCACGACGGGCTGCAATGTGGTACGTGTTCTTTTCCCTTTTGCTGCGTTTCGCGGCGTCCTCCCTTCGTTTTTTCGGTTGCTCTCGCCTGTTCTGCTCGCTGTCTGATGCCTTCTGTACACCTGCTGGCTACGCCTTATACCTCCTTGCTACTACAACCTGCGAGCATCGCCTGTCCTTCTCTGGAGGCTTTTCCCCAGCCAGCAGTCCGCTAACGTGGGCTCTACAGCAACTCAAACTCAGGGACTTTTACGGCGACGATCTCATCCTTCGGAAAATCCTGCGCCAGAAGAAGAGGCTGGCAGCAGAGGCTGCTGCCGCTGAGGAGATAGACGACGAGAGTGATGAAGACGAAAGCGCCGCGGCGGCGGTCGCAAGCCGTCAAAAGGGAAAGGCGGGGCAGCGACGACGAAATAGAGGATGATTCTTGAGGGCAGCATGCCAGGATCACGAGAAGCGGATACGAACAGTACATGAAACGACGTAGATTGATACCCAAAAGACGATTATTTGTAAACCTATTCTTCGGCATACAGCGTGACAGTCGCAGTGCGGATCTCATAAGGCTTCATTTAGCTGATCTGCTCAAAAAAATCTATAAACTCCATGCTGCGTTGCGCTTGTTCCTTTGCTCGTGACTACGTGTCCTGCCCGTTTCACGACGCGTATTGCATGTTCAAACCACCGCCGCCAAAGCCACGCCCGCCCCGATGATCGAGCTCTCCTTTGCCGGGACGAGATCGATGCTCAGGCCTGACTTGCCACTAGCTTCCAGAAGCTCGTTTACAAAAGACTGGCACATGTCACGGTATCCCGGGTAGCTCTCGAGCACACTCCCGTTGAAGGCCACCATCGTGTGCTTGAGGGCGAGCTCTGTGTCCGCCGTGGCAGCTTCCGAGGGCGACAACGTGGGCAGCGTCTCGCGGACGCCGTCGAGACGGAGATCCCAAATGCCGTGTACTGCTGCAGCAAGAATGGCAGCAGAACGACGGGAAATGAGGGCGGAGATATCGCGGAAGAAGGCGAGATCAGTTGCGGTTGGTGCGTGTGATGAAGGATGGCGCTGTGCAAAGGCCGCAGTAGCTGTCTCTAGCGTAGCGTTGTCACTGTGATTGTCAGTATTGTAGATTGATGCCAATAGAGCCAACCAGCTCACCTCTCAGTCATGGACATTGTCTCGGTGCTCAAGGAGTAGGGCTCGGTAAGGTTTTCCGGAACCACGCCGCCGAATACACCAGTTGTCGCGATGGCCTCGATAAGCACGAATCGAGCAACTTCGCCCAGGTACATGCCGCTGAGCATGTGCTCCAGCGGTTGAAAGTTGGGACGAGGATGTCCTGCTTTGAGGTCGGCATCCCAGCGTGTGATTGATAGGATGTCATGTCCAAACATGCCCAGCTCTGTGTTGACAATGACACTCTGCGCCTCCTCAAACCACTCCTGGGGTCGTTCGCCAAATTTGGCAGCGCCGATGAGGGGCACAGGAAGATGGGCAGCAATGTTAACGCCGGTGCCGAGAATGAGCCCGAATCTCGTAGCCGGGTGAGTGTAGGCTCGAGAAAGCAATGTAGCATTTCCGTCGTTCAAAATGACGAGAAGCTCTGCCACAAGACCAGAGCGACGACAGGCTGCTTCAATCACGGTACCGAGATCCTGTCCCTGGAGACCATCGGCGGCGCGGAATCCCTTGCCCATACCATGGATGCGACCACTGCGGAGGGACGTTTGTCTACAATTTGTCAGTGGCCAGCCCATAGGCTTTCAGGAGGAGAACGAAACATACTCAATAGGGAAACTCCAGGACAATGCCATGGGTAACGCGCCGTCTTTCTCGGCTCGGCGGCCCTCTTCCTCGTTCTCCAGTGTTTCGACAATCCTATCAGCCATCCAGTCGAAAAAGGCCAGACCTTCGAGATCCTTGATGGTCTTGTCGATGCGGAACGATTTCATGCTGACAATCTCAGTCTCCTTGCCCTTGATCTCGTAGTCATGGCCACGCAGCTCCACCAGAGCAACTCGCAATGTAGAGCCGCCAACATCGAGCGCGAGGTATCTTCCCCTCTCCAAGCCGGTCGGAAGCTTGTGGTTGAACGAAGGCAGCATGCATGCCGGATCGGTCTGTAGTCTAGTCCGAAACTGTGTCTTCAGGGCGTGAGAGAGCTCGAGTAGGCCATCGTCTAACAAGGGCCCAAGGATCAGATCCTCAACCTCTCTGAGGAAGTCTTGTGTGGACCGTCGGAGGCCAGGGGCATAAGGCGCCGAAACCTTGCCGCCCTCGTAGATTGATTGGGACGAGGATGAGGAGGAAGTTGAGGACTGCTTGGCGCTGGAGGGGGGGTGTGATGATGTGGTCCAGAAGGTGAGGAGGGACTGTATCAAAGACTTGCCGCGCAGAAGCTGCTTGACAATGGCGGCAAGGAAGGATCGGTGGATGGTTGTCATTGCAGAAACGAGCGGCTGCATGACAAGGGGCAACCGTGCTCTGGTGAGGAAGAGGTTCGATGTAGGGTCAGGTGGGACATGTAAGTGACGAGAGAATGCAGGGTAAATAGGCCAAATAGAGCTCAAGCCATGTCCCCTGTGTTTTGGTGTGACCTTCGTGACGGAGCGAATATGACATTCGATTCGACCCAGGATGGTACCAGCTGGGTGACAATGGCGCCTCGCGCGTCGCAGGGCGACGGGTAGGTGGGACACGGGCTGAGGATCGACAGGGCCGCTGGCGCCAGATGGTATCGCGACGTTTAGGTCGGGTTTCCTCTACCCTTCGACCAACAGCTGTGCGGTGTATGAAACCTGCCGACTGTGGAGGGGCCAGGAGAGTTGAACCGCGTGGTCGCTGTCACTCGCAGCTGTCGAGGTAGCTTCTCGGCAGCAGGGCGAAGGAGGCTCGATGGAGAGACGACGAAAAGGGTAGGGCGGCACAACACCGACAGGTGGATGGACCAATGGGCCGGTGGACTGGAGCCAAAGCGAGTAACAAGTAGCAAGACGACGGCAAGACAGGGCAAGACACGAAGATGAAAGTGGAACACTGGGAAAGGGAGGAAACGGGTCCCTCGAGTTGAGTTGAGTCGAGTCGAGTCGAAGCTTCCCTGCGTCCGTTCCATCAATCCGTCCGTTCACAACGTCGCACAGGCGATGGGGCGACAGATGGTAAGATGGTAGACTGGTGATCCACTTGGGTCCTCTCACACTCTGGAGGGGAGGGGACGCGATGCGGGTGCCGTTGTGGTGCTTGCAATGCCATGTAAGGCAGTATGCCGAGAGCGCAATAGCAGGGATGGTCCGTCGTTCTCTCGCATCACTGTGTATTCTCGGGCGGCCCACGACCTGGAACTCGAGCGTTCTGGGTGGCGCGCATGCCGGAGCCGGAGAAAAGGGCACAGGTTTGGTGGGATCGTCGGCTTCTGGCGAGGCTTGGTGGGAACTGGAGAAGCTGAGGATGGCGTTGCGAGGTGGAAACAGACGTCGTTGGTCGCCGGTTCTTATGGGTTGTAACGTTGCTTGTGCCCTCAGTGGGCTCCTGCCTGTAAATGTTAGCCTTGACCGATAAGCCTGGTGCGTCGGATAATCGCCGGGCCCCACCCAGATCTGACTCCAAGCCTCCAAGATCGACGGTGCAATGTTCCCTCTCTCGACTCCGTGCCTCATCACCCAACCCACATGGCCACGACCAGAGGCTGCAAACGCCATCCTTGTTCATCCGGGCGCTCGTTGCATCTGAGGCGTTCGTCGAGGCAGGCATCAAACCAAGGGTCCAGGCCCGCTCTATTGTTTGTACCACACATGCTTCGACTGCAATCCTGACATTGTGCAGCCAACCTGCATCAGCATACGCTCCGAAGAACCTTGACCTGTGGGAAGTTACGCTATGCATGCATCGGCCCATCACGAAGATTGATTGGCCAGCGGACAACAAAAACATCAAGACTTCGGCATCTTCGCGATCGTGAAGGTTGATGGTAGTCGAGGCTCGCCTGGTCATCAAACCACAGCACACACCACCAGCTGAGGCGCTCCATATCAGTCGTCGTGGAGGCATGTACCCTTCAGCATGCGAGAGCATTCACCAAATGCTAGTGACCCGTCTCCGCCGAGTCGTTGAACGTCAGCCAACGGCCTAGCAACATGGGGATCACACCATCCCCGGACTGGCTGCCCCCGCCTACAAAGCGTTCCGGCCTGGTGGAACTCGGGCAGGGCAGCGTCATTGTACAGTCCAGCACCCATGCCGTGACCCTTCCTCATGTATACCGTCGTGACGTTCCATACCCCCACAGCGGCGACCTCCATGCTCGACTCGTGGATGACAGGCTCCCAAGACTGTAGCCATGACGGTGCCACGAGACGATCGATTACGCAGTATCCATGCTTCCACGCAGCCAGCCCAGAGGCCGTCTGCTCCGATTTGCCTCCCGGGCAGCTTGTCTCTCTCCCTAATAAGGCGAAGCCTCTCACGGTTGAGCTTTACTTTTTATGCTGTCCCTCCTAAGCAACACAATTCCCAAGACGATCCTCCTCAAGAGACCTCTTGCTTCCTTTCTTCCCCAAACATCCTTACCCCCACGCTAGACCCCTTTCATAAACTTCGTCATGAGGCTCATCATCAGGGACGATGCCGACTCGGCAGCCGCCTACGTCGCCAACTACATCGTCAACCGCATCAGGGAGTTTGGTCCCTGTACCGAGAGGCCCTTCGTCATGGGTCTCCCTACCGGGAGTACCCCCATGGGCGTGTACAAGCTCCTTGTTGAGAAGTACAAGGCTGGCGAGGTATGTGTTCCTAGACGACATTCGTGATATGCACGGCTAATGGTAATCCAGGTCTCTTTCGAACATGTTGTCACATTTAACATGGTGAGTAGTATGCCTCACTTCATGCGTCCTGCTCGTCTCATATATCGCACACAAAATCCAGATGATGCCCAAGAACATCAACTAACTTGCTTAGGATGAATATGTCGGCATCCCTCGCGACCACCCTCAAAGCTACCACACTTTCATGTGGCGCAACCTCTTCTCTCACATCGACATTCTCCCCTCCAACGTCCACATCCTCAACGGCAACGCCCCCTCTCTCGAGGCTGAATGTACCGCCTACGAAGCCGCCATCAGCGCGGTTGGCGGCATAGACCTTTTCCTCGCCGGCATCGGCGCCGACGGCCACATCGCCTTCAACGAGCCAGGCTCCTCGTTGGCCTCGCGCACACGCGTCAAGACCCTAGCCTATGACACGGTCCTCGACAACGCGCGCTTCTTCGGCGACGACCTCGCCGCCGTGCCCCGTTGCGCCCTGACCGTCGGTGTGCGCACCGTCCTCGACGCCGCCGAGGTCGTTGCCGTCGCGCTCGGCGCCCGCAAGGCGCCCGCCCTGCAGCGCTGCATCGAAGCCGGCGTCAACCACATGTGGACCCTGTCGGCGCTGCAGATGCACCCGCACGCCATGGTCGTCTGCGACGAGGACGCGACGCTTGAGCTCGCCGTCAAGACAGTCCGCTACTTCAAGTCGATCGAAAAGGTCGCCCGCGAGCGCGGCTACGAGCAGGTCCTGCCCGCCGAGCTGCGCGTCCACCCGGCCTCGCCCACCTCGCCCGCCAGCAGCGGCAGGGACTCGGCCGTCGTCGTCGACGCTGTTCAAAGCCCCACCGTGCTGCGCCCGCAGCCCGTCACGCCGGCCCTGCTGAGGGCCAACAGCCCCGCGCTCGACCCCAACGTCCGCGCCGTGTCGCCCGATCTCGACCTCGTGCCGGATCGCATGGCGTCGAGGATCCCGGAGCCGGCTCTGACGAGGCGTCTGACGCCGAACCCGGAGCAGCAGATGCCCGGTCTGCGGATGAATGCCGTCGGAGCGTGAGGTTGCCGCCTGGAAGCGGAGAAAACGAACATTTGATTGCTTGGAATTGGAACGATTGCTTCCCACTCGTTTTGCGGAGTTTGATAGAGACCAGAATGATATCCAATGTATGATGTATTTGCAAATTAAAGAAGGCCAGTCAAGGACCTGCCCCATAATTCATGAATACACGACTTTATATTTGCCTTGTCTGCAACGCCGAATTAGAAGACAGTGGCACATGTATCCCATCTCACCTGACTGTGAGAATGCGAGATCAGGGAGATCGATGCCTCCTCTCCCTGGGTGGCGCGTGAAGCGAGGATCCCGCCCTGCGTGGCTTGGATTGCAGCCCAGAGAATTGGCAGCTAGTCTATGCGACAGTTCAATAGTAGGCGTTTGAAATCAATAGTCATGGGTATTCAACTGTCTGCATCCGTCTCAGCTTCAGGCCTCTTTCCTGTCCCACTCCTCTCATCAACCCTAGCGCATGGCTGTGGCCAGGAGCAGCTTATATGGTACATAGATGATAATGCGAGCACGGCGCGCCGGATATCTCAACCTCAGATTCCCCACAAAAAATACATCGTGACACCCTTCCATACAAAGATGTGCCCTGTTCTTCAAGACTCAGCCGTGAAGTATCTCTTCATCTTGCTCCGCATCTGCTGAGCCTTGAGCTCAGCAGGCACAATGGTGTGGTGTACAATGTGGGGCCGATACACGGCTTCAACTGGAGGCATCCTGTTCAGGGACGTCAGCTGAAGGATCTGCAAATCACAGAGTGTGGAACATACCAGTCGTCCACACTGAGGGGAAAGTATTCATAAAGCATATCCTCGTCATCCTTGGGGCTCTGACTGGCTGTCGGTCTCGTGGCAGCGGCCGTCTTTGAAAACCGTGGACTCTGCAGCTCCGCACTTGACCTGTTCGGACTCCTTTCGTCTTCGGATAGAGAAAGATTGATTGGGCCGGACACTCCCTGCCGTGCATTGCTACTAGCTAGCAATCCGTGCCCCATAGACCTGCTGGGCTCGTTGGACCAGGACGGTATTGGTGGCCGTGAGATGCCTGGAGACATGGCTAGCCTCTTTGCCGAGTGCTGTGTGTTTTGCTCTTTCAACGGTTGTGGTGTCGGCCAGTCGCCGGTGTACTATCAAAGGTCAGATGACGACAAGAGAATATCGTGCTTATTACCATACCTGAACACTGGACCCAGATGACGACAATCTCTGCAGCGGTGGCGGCTGCCCCCCGTTGCTGTCTCTATGCTGCATGGAAGCATCTGAATTGCTCCGTGCGCCAGACTTCTTCTCTCCCGTCAGGGGTATGTCCTTTTTGCTGTCAAAATTTCTCGGGCTCCTCCCCCTGACGATGACGGGGCTGGACGCGATCTCCGCAACCTTGACCCAATCACCCGACTGTGGTCTTGCGAGGAGGTTAATCTGCACAACATAATGTTGCTGCAAGCCTTTCCGTCTTCCGTTGTTGGCCGTCGCGTGCTTAAACTGAAGTCTCTTCCAGGACATGTTCAGCGTAACACGATTCGCGTCGACTTCCTGCCCGGTACTGAGATCGAGCGGGCAATTTGGCGGCGCACTCGTTGCCTTCATTTCCTCGCCCGGCATAGGGTTGGTGCTCTTCCAGGGTATCGATATGATCTCGGTCCCTTTACTCTCAATGGACTCCACGGCACCGATGGAAGCCGACAATTCGAATACGGGCATGTGGTTTCCGTGCTCGTCAATGACATGTGTGATGTGTCGTGGGAGCGTAATCTCCCCAAGACACTGCCATAGGTTTCGTCGGTAGCAGGTCAGCTCAAGGGGTCTCCCAGCTGTGTCCCCGCCGAACACGTCCTCGGCGACGAAGAACATGCCACGCAGCTCAGCCGTC
>NW_003315028.1:589498-616585 GCF_000150825.1 Verticillium alfalfae VaMs.102
CTCGGCACGGTAGCCGAAGAAGCCAAGCAACTTTGTTGTCCAGCTCTTGCGTCGGGGAGTCCTGGTTCGGGTCCTCAATCGGCGGTTGAGCCTCGTAAGGCCCGGGCAGAATAAGAAAAGGGGTCGTCGAAACCGGCAGAGAAATCTTGAAAGTCGTAGGTGGGCGTGAATGGAAGTGAAGGAAATGCGCCATGGACGCTGTCCCTAAAACGTGGATCATCAGCAGTGTTCAGTGTTCAAGGGGGGAGGAGGGGTGTTCCCCAGTCAGAGAGTACGCACATCAGCGAGTCGTCGAAGATGGAGGGGTCAAGTCCGTCCACGAAGTCTGGCCCGAGGCTCATGTTGTCGTCTGGGGTCGCAACGGCAAGCGGTGGGGGCATTGTGTTGAATGTCTCCATTGCATGGCTCGGTCGACTTGCGACACGAGCGGCGATGCGATGCGCACGCCCGGTGCGGGGGAGATGGCCGACGGAGGCGATGGACAGGTCGTCTCAGAGATGACGCCGGGAGTCCGTATATTGTCTTGTCAAGGTCTTGGTCGTGTCAGCAAGCTTGTGGTGTTCGTTTTCGGCTGCCGGCGACGTTGGGTAGGGCACTTGAGTCCGGAACGAGGGTCTTGTCGTTAGGTTCTCGGACACAATCTGCCTTGGGGGAAAGAGCGACAGAGCGCAGCGGCCAGCAGCGGAGGGCAGCCCACCTGCCTGGTTCAACCCCGGAAAGTCCTTGCCCTGCCGTCCTCGGACGATTCCTATCAATAAGGGCTGGTCTTGTGATTGGATAGAGAGCGGTACAGTTCGCACTGTAGCTTCGAGAATGGGTCCAACTGGAGCCTCCTTGGGGGGGTAAAAAGGCGCTAATGGGTTGCCTTTGCGGGGATGCACAGGGGTATCACACCACTGTCTCAGAGCCGAACAGTCGCCCTTAGCACTGTGTCGTTGATCGATTTACCCCAATCGACCGCCACATCCTGTGCAGCGGCAACTGGATTCATAAACATCACGATGTCATGTGTGAAAGCCTGACATTCCACAGCAAAGTATTATGAACATCCGTTGCCCCGATGGCAGTGAGATCTTCTCCGCCACTCTGCTGAAGACTAGGTTACACCTGTATTAGCCTGAAAGGTGGGATATGAGACAGTACAAGCCACACTGTTTCGTCACATGGTTATCTCCAACCTGTCTAAGCTAGCTGAGTCTATGCCCAGTAAAATTCCTCTTTTGGCAGGCTTCTTATCATCCCACGATATTCCAGAATAACCTTCCCATTAAATCTTGTTGCTTTATCTCTTGCGTTTAACTCCTGTGTAGTAATCCCTCTTTCAAGCGGCCGTCCGTTCATCTACAGTGGAGAAACTGGGTCTCCCAAGCCTCCGCGACGATACACCAACGTACCGAACTTCCAGACCTCGTCAATGACGAGTTGCGTCGCCCCATCCTGCTTCTCTTCCGAGAAGACGACAAGGTCAGCGTCAGCCCCGGACTCGAGCGACCCTTTGGTATCCTGCACCTCCAGCATCGCCGCCGGGGTCGAAGTCACTGACTTCAATGCCTTGGGAATAGTGGTGCCGGACCACTTGAGGAAGTTATTGACGCACTCGATGAGGGTGATTGAACTGTTCCATCATATTAGCCGTCCGGTCGCCTCAACAGAATACGTGCTACTCACCTTCCAGCAATCGTTTCCGTCCCCTCCAGAAGTAGCGTAGGCCCAACCTTGATGATTCTGCTCTCCACGTCGCCATTCGTCCACTGATAGGCGCCATCAGGCAGGCCCATCATGTGCATGGCATCCGTGACGAGAATGAACCCATCTGGGTGCGTGTTGAACGCAATGTTGACTGTGGTCGGGTGCAGATGGATACCATCGGCAATAATACCAAAGTATGGCCTCTCGAGACTCTGCGAGGCTCCAAGGACGCCAAAGACGCCCGGGTTTCTGTGGTGTAGCGGACGCATCGCGTTGAA
Organism: Verticillium alfalfae VaMs.102; assembly: GCF_000150825.1. Taxonomy (NCBI): domain Eukaryota; kingdom Fungi; phylum Ascomycota; class Sordariomycetes; order Glomerellales; family Plectosphaerellaceae; genus Verticillium; species Verticillium alfalfae. Next base: position 591,466 of record NW_003315028.1, read on the forward strand.
GAGGTGCGTGATCATCGTGGCTCCCGCCGCGACTGCCGAAGAAGCCTCCTCGTACGTGGCTTCTGTGTGTCCAATAGAGCAGATGATGCCCCGTTTCGTCAGTTCAGGGATGAACTTCATCATCTGGCCTTGTTCAGGGGCAATGGTGATCTTCTTTATGGGCAGAGGCGCGTCGCCCGACGGGGCCAGGTTGAACAAGCCGTAGCAGGCCTCGATGTCTTCAAATGTCTCTGCTACCTGCAGCACATCCTTGTTGTGGATGCCATTCTTGGAGGAGTTGAGAAACGGTCCTTCACAGTGCGCGCCGAGCGACTCTGCGCCATTCTCGTGATGCCGTGAGTTGGAGGGCCCCAGATATGGGAGAACCTACACCACTTAGACATGTTCTTCTTCTAGAGTACTGAACGGCTCTTACCGTCTGATACAGTTCAGGGTTCTGCGATGTAAGGGTAGGCGCGTAGGATGTCACTCCCGTCGCCACCAGCCTCTTGTTCACCTCCAGAACCTTTTTGCCATATTGGGCTGCGTCTTCGAGAAGCGTAGAAAAGTTGAAGCCAAAGCCACCGTTGAGCTGCACATCGATCAAGCCGGGTGAGAGGATGCGTCCGCCCAGATCGATAGACTTGTCCGGGACGGTGAGCTCATCGAAGAAAGCGGCTTGGCTAGAAATGACTTTGCCTGTCTGAGAGCTCACCCAGAGGTCTTCTGTCACTAACTCATCGCCCCTGACCAGGCGGCAGTTGGTGAACCTAGTGATGCCGCTTTCGGAGCGCGTCGGCGAGAGAGCGATAGGCATAGTGTTGGATATGTTGATGCTTAGTTGGTTATGAGCTTCGTCTTCGGTGGTGTTGTCAAGGCCGTTTTGCCCGCCTGCTTTCTGGTGTTGACTCCATACATGCATGAAAAGACGACGGCATAAGGGCTGACGGCTACTGATATGGGCTTGCACTGGCTAGGGAATGTGGTCTCCAACGTGCCCAAGGCCGGATACCGGGAGGGGCGTGGGGTTGCATGCCGTCATCTGTGGTCCATGGAGTGACAGCTTGGACGGGCTCGTGGCAACACTCGTGGCCACAGTAGCCTCCCCTTGGTGGCACGGCAGACGGCAGCGTTGGCCCGCATGTTCCGTCGGTCGACCGCCAAGGTCACTGAACGGCGATATCTCCAAGGGTCCGCAGGTACTGGAGGGTGCAGTGTGAGTGGAACCCATCCTTTGTCGAACACCATGGAGGAACAGAATGAAGGCTAGCGGATGGCTGGATGGGGTCAAGAATGGACCCTTGACATGATCGGTTCGCGGGAAGCGTTACAGGGCTGTCTCGACAGAGTGACGATCCGTTGGCGTGGGTGGACTTGCTGGAGCCAGCCTCAAGCCAACGTGGGCGGGTACGTGACGTCCAACAAAACAAGTCACTTGCATCTTCAGAAGGCTCCCTTGATTAAGCTTCTATGGTCGCCCGCCTAGGGTAGCAGGTAGGTGGGTTGAGTGGGACAGGACGTGTTGGTACGGTCGTTGAGGGAAACCCACTACCATGTAACGTCGCACATCTGACTGGGGCGCCGAGGGACATTGGTGCTGTTATCGAAGGCTCGCCCCTGTCTCCAGCTTCCAGCGTCCACGACCACTGAGTTTACTCCCCACGCTCCCCACGCCCACTGATAGATTACCCTGCCCTGCCCGCACGTCGTGTACAGCGCACGTTCCAGGTCCCCTCTCGTGCAGACTGCACAGACCTTTTTGCCCCATTCCTTGATCAGAGAGGCCCTTCGTGTGTCCTCCAATCACTGACTCAGCCGAAGCTCAGCCGGCTCACCGGGCTACACCGCAGGTTGCACGGGGCTATGGCGCCTCGACCACAGCCGCTCATGGCCCAATCCATCTCAAACGACAAGCGGGAGTCAGCGACCACTGGTCCAGAGCGAACCAAACGCCGCAGCTCCGACAAGGCTCATCGCCGCGAACTGTGGCCTCTGGATACCTCCAAGCTCAATGGGCACACGCGCCGCACGGGGCTATCTCAGAAGCCGATAGCAGCCATGGCGTCCAAGGCAAGCAAGGTCGACATCAAGCTCGATCCGATATGGGAGGACCTCGATTGGTATGTCAGCGGCTCCTCTGGTCTGGTGAAGCTGGACACGGAGTGTTTGTAACGGTGCGCATGACTGACTTTGTCACATGAAGGGCCATTGGGCAGATGCTCATTATGGGCTGGGATGGCACGGAAGTCACACCACAGATCCGCACCTTGATCGAGGAGCATCATCTGGGATCCATCCTTCTAACGGCTAAGAATCTCAAGTGTAAGTCCAACGTCTCTCGGATCCTTTGCCTGTTTCCACTGGAATCTGATTGCTAAAAGTGACCAGCTGCCCACCAGACAGCCAAGCTCGTACAGGAGCTCCAGACTATCGCTCACAAAGCGAACCACCCACAGCCACTGCTGATCGCTGTAGACCAGGAAAATGGTGGCGTCAATAGTCTCTTTGATGAAGATTACGTCTGCCAGTTCCCCAGTGCCATGGGCATCGCCGCCACGGCCGGGCCGAATTGGCTTACGAGGTCAATAAGGCACGGCATCCGCCGTCGGAGCCTGTGGCGTGAACATGATGCTTGGCCCCGTTCTTGACGTCCTCTCTAATGCCAGATATCAGCCTCTTGGCGTCCGTGCCACGGGCGATGACCCACAGGAGGTCTCGCAGTATGGCATTGCAGCAATGAACGGCATCAGAGATGCTGGGCTAGCCTGCTGCGGCAAGCATTTCCCGTCATACGGCAACTTGGACTTTCTGGGTTCCAGCCTCGATATCCCTATGATCACGCAGACACTCGAGGAACTTAGCCTGAGCGCTATCGTTCCTTTCCGAAACGCCATCGCAACGGGGAAACTCGATGCCATGTTCGTCGGCGGATGCGGCATTTCTAATCCCTCCATGAACATCGCTCACGCTTGTCTGTCGGACCAAGTCGTCGATGACCTGCTCAGGAACGAGCTGGGATTTGACGGCGTCGCCATATCGGAGTGCCTCGAGATGCAGGCCCTGAGCCACGACATAGGCGTTCAGAATGGAGTAGTGATGGCTGTCGAGGCTGGGTGCGATCTCGTTCTGCTATGCCGCGCATACGATGTTCAGCTTGAGGCCATCCGAGGCCTGAAATTAGGCCTTGAGAACGGCATCATCACCAGAGGAAGGGTTATGACATCGCTGAATCGGGTAGTCAAGCTCAAGTCAACATGCACCTCGTGGCAGACAGCACTCAACCCGCCAGGCGTATCGCTGTTATCAAAGCTCCGGCCTTCACATTTGGCCCTGTCCACAAAGGCGTACGATGACTCGATTACCGTCATTCGAGACAAGGATCAACTCATTCCACTCTCGAGGTCCATGGATCCCGATGAAGAACTTTTGCTGCTGACGCCCCTGGTCAAACCGTCGCCTGCATCCTCGCTAACGAAAAGCCTGTTGCAGTCGAAAGGAGACCAAAGCGGAGCACCACATATCCACGAGAAATGGGCACATAGAGACAGAGGTTCGATTATGAGCGGCGAAGGAGTCTTCAGAGACTTCGGCCGATCGCTGGCTCGGGCCAGGCACGGCAAACTCCTCCATACAAGCTACACAGCAAATGGGGTTCGACCAGGTATTCAAATTTCCTCCCCAAGGGTCGTCAATCACATACTGATACGATGCTAGTCCATGAGAATCTAATTCATCGAGCATCAACAATCATTATTGTGACAGCAGATGCAAATCGAAACCTCTACCAAAGCGGGTTCACCAAGCATGTCGAGATGATGTGCTCAATGCTGCGATCAAGAGGACAGAAGAAATCTGTCATGGTCGTTGCTGTCAGCTCCCCGTACGACTTTGCTCTAGACAAGACCATTGGCACCTACATCTGCACTTTCGATTTCACCGAGAACGCCCTAAATGCCTTGGTGCGAGCCCTGTGTGGAGACTTTGTACCAAAAGGCAGCTTGCCAGGAACACTGAGGAAGAGCAAGAAGGTTCTGAAGTCTCGTCAAAATTGGATTGTGGAGGAGTACGACCGAGAGCGAGACGCCGATGGCCTTCATGAGCTCATCAAAGCCACCGCACGAGCGAACTCGGCCGATCTCGGTTGCCTAGGAACTGCTACTGCAGCATCGTTTGAGCTCTTCAATCCGAAGATCGACGAGACGCACTTCGTCGTCCGGAACAGCAGTACAAACGCTTTGTACGGTTTCGCTGCCACGTATGCCATTGACAGGACAGGCATCCTCGGCGCCATATTCGTGGACCCCTCCAAGAGAAATCATTCCGTGGGACGGTCTCTGCACCGAAGAGCCATTCGACACCTCACCAAGAAGCGAAGCATCAAGAAGGTCCAGCTTGGTACCTGTTTCCCAGGCATATTTCTCGGCATCCCCATTGGGGAGGGCATCGCCGCTTCCTGGTTCGCAAACAACGGTTGGGACATTCAATTTCCAAAACGCCTCACGAATCTTGTCATCGACGATTTGAGCACCTGGACCGTTCCTGAAGGTCTCTTGCAAGGGATTCAACGGGCGAGCATCAGCTTCGATCTGATACATGGTCTCGACAATGGTGATGCCGAACGGGTTCTTTCTCATGTCAGCCAGCACGCAACTGCTGAGGTGTTAGAGCTGTATAGGTGTGCCCTTCAGGAGACAAAAGCTTGTGGCATCGTCCGAGCCAAGAAGGCAGATGATACTTTGCTTGGTACGATTATAATTTGCAGCCCTGGGAGCCCGCTGGCAACTTATGTCCCGCCATTGATGCCATGCCGTGGAGAAGGCATCGGCGGGGTGCTGGCGCCCGTCGTGCCACCGACATCCCAGGACGTTCTGGTGTTACAGGGGCTGGTGCTGATGGGCACACGACAAAACAAGGCGCACAAGTCGGCCAAGACGGTGTTGAGTTGGGTGAGTCATCTTTTTTTAAAAAAGAAAAAAAGACAAAAAAACACTTTGCGTATTTTTTCTAATACGTTTCCAGGTTCAGGATGCTGCCTACGAACATGTTGTTGCCATGGGCTTCGAAATTCTTCAGTCATTCGAGGAGATCACGAACACTCCAGATACAGTAAGAAGACTTGCATTGCCCCAGATGAATTGATTAACGCTGACGAGCTGATCTAGTGGGCCGACCTGATATAATGATATAATGAGAATGATTGATGTCTAGACTATGCACGGCTAATCGATGAGGCTTTCTCGAAGCCTAGCAGCTACGTCATCACATTTGGTTTCTCCTGGAATTAGTCGTCGCTCTATATTTTAAGGCGTGAGAAGGCCAGGCCGATTCGGGGTCCAGTAGGGGCGTGGCACGGTTATAACGGCAACAGTCCGAACCGACCCCATTCGATGCTTCACATTCAGAACCTGGGTGCACAGCACAGATTGGGTCTTAACAATTTGCCGATGGTTCCATCAGTGCAAGCCGGTAGCCGTCGCAGAAGTGACTGATGCTGACAACAGTCGCCCAGATGACTCAGGTGGGACTATGCACGGGGACAGTCTGCATGATGGCTTCGCGGTTGCCAAATCCACTGGCTGCCCTGGAGAGCGCTTTTCTCATGACGACGCTCTGGTGGAGTCCTGGCTCCGCCATAGATAGCAACTGCCAGGACATAGCTGCATCCAGCGTCTCGTCAACAGCCTCCATGGTTGCCGCGCAATGATCAGGTAAAAGAGAGAGATACAGCACCTGTGCAGAGGGTGGTCAGCAAGGATGAATGTCCGTATTCCAGGGGCATGTGTAAGTGAAACAGAGAGATGAGTCGTAACTGACAGACTTGAATGAATACGCGTTCTTACCGGTTTGCCAGTTCGTTCCCAGATACATGGACATGTGCTTAAGACATTGTGTCTGGCTTTCAGGCAGCTCTGTTGAACGTTACGAATGCCTGAATCTGGATCAGGCTTGCTGGAACAGTATGCGTAAAATGGATATGCAAAAGGCGCTTCGGTGTGGGCTGGTCACCCGCTGCAGCTCAAAGCTTGGGGCAAAGTCTCGAGTCGGTCGGTTGATATTTGCTCCTCCTCTTCTCACCCCTCCTCCCATCCCGTGCCCCAAGTGTGTGAATGGATCGGCCAAGTTCAGATAGCCGACTCTGACGTCCGGCCAGCTGGGACGAAGAATGCACAGCACCAGAGGAACACCAAGACTGCAACCAGCCCGCGTATCATGAGCCTGCCGATCTGAGATACGCAGAGTTGGCGAAACATTCAAGTCCAATAGATATCCTCGCAGGCGGTCGGGTGCTCCTCGTCTCATCTGAAGTGGGTGTAAACTACTCTATCTTAGCGAGATCGCTCCCGCAGTCCCGTCTCCGGCCCACAGCCCAACAAGCGTCCAGGGCGCCCTGGATGATGAGACTTAGCATTCGCATGCACCCAAGAAACCATCCGAGGGTGTGGTTTTTCCTCGTCGTCAGGGCAAGCAGTGCAGCCAAGACTGCCTCCTTCATCTCCGTCTTTGCATGTTGACTGCACCGCCGGAAGGAGACCTCCATCGCCAGTTTCGTCGAGCGCATAGTGCTGGTGGTGTGTAGGTAGGGTCGTACTGCGCTGGTGGCTGGGTACCTGGCCGGCCGCATAGTGGGTGGGTTCGGCTTCTCCAAATCCTGCTTCAGGGGCAAAGCTTGCGAGGACCATACAGCACTGCGGCACCCCGCCTGCAGTTGTTTGGACCTCGCGTCCCGTCCTATTCAGATCGCCTGCATGTTGGAGTATTCATGAGGAGAATGAATGTGTTCATGATCCCGGCAGCATTATCCGCTGTCGCCCCAGGCCTTGCTCACTTATCGTTTCGGCTGGTTCAGCAATCGACATCTATTACAGCTCTTGCAATTTGTGAATCTTCGAGGTGACGTTCACATTTATAGCATGAGAGTCCTCTCCAGGAGCACATCGCGGTTCGTGTCATGTATACGCGTATCGCCTTGCCGGGGTATCGCCATTAGCGCCCCGGCCAGCCTTCATTTCGAATCGGTCTGGTTGTGACATGAGGTCGGACCTGCACACTTGTATTTGTCGATAAGATCTCGGGTCGTCGGAAGTCTGGCCTTTCTCTAGCTCCCTCGACCCACGACCACGTCAGACATAGATCGGACAATCCATAATATATGAGGTTGAATTTACCCTCGAACAAAACATGTGGTCTTCGAGACGAAATTTGATGTACGTAATAATATCATTCTGCCTGTGTGGCATGGTCCTCTTCGCGCCCATTTCAAGCGGCGCAGTGATTATTGGAGAGGCACGGAATCGGGCCATGACGTCGTGAGCAGGAAAGCCAGAGAGCGCACCCAAACCCCAACGTTGATTGTGAGCTAAATCCCCCGGATTGATCGTCCTGAAAAAGGCTCGTCTGTGCCCCTGATCGACCGCGAAGGCTTCTTACTTCGGACTGGCTCCATGGAGGATTTGTTCGAAGGATTGTAACGATTTTCCTTTTCGAGCGGTGAAGGCTCGTCATCTGGGCGGTAAACTTGGCACACCCCTGGCTTTTGACCTCCAAATACAGCATCGCGACCATGTGAATGCAGCCTTATAACCTCGATGACGTAGCGAGTTTGTGAAACACAACAAAGCAAGAGCTCGTGGCGTGCCATAAATCTATCAGCATGTCTATATATGTCAGGCAGTCAATCGTCTAGAGTGAGTCGACTCGAACGACCATCAATCGAAGCCAGAAGAAGACTTTCACCCATCCCGTCTACCCAAACGCAGCCAATAGAGATCCTATCGCCAAACAGTCCCCAAGGCCACATTTGAGCCACACCGCCATTTATTTCCTGATCGGAGAATTCAGCGGCGTAGCACGCCACCCAGATATCTGCAATGTCATCATGCGTCAACACCAGTGCCATCATTGATGTGCAATCCCCGGGCGTCCCTTCTGGCGTCAAGTGGGTCTCAACCGTCTACACAAACGAAACACTCTACGCTCTGCACAAGTGCTGTCCGTCGTCGTTCATTCACCGGTCTGGCCTCAATAGCTGCGTCGTCTGGTGCGAGCTGCTCGACGAGTGGTTGGAGGAGTTCAAAGATGAATCCAAAGGGTCGTACTTTAGGAACTTATCAGCGTGTATGGATAATGAGCTGGGCGACGAATATTACTCCGGCCTGACCGCCAGTACCCTCTCGGCTGCGACGCCTCGAGTTCACTCGGCCGGAGTGAAGAGCGTCCTTCTTGCGGCCTTGGTAGTCGCTGTTGCTGCCTGTCAGTGACGCCTCGGCTGAGCGCTGGTGCGTTTGGGCAAAGTCGGTGTTGCATGAGAGCATGGCGCATTCGGGGTGGGCGGCTTCTTTTTCTGATAGCGAGCGAGTTTAATCAATGTTGGCTGTCAGAGCATCTGGCGTCTTTCGTACTTTTACTGGTGAGCGCCATTCTCTCCATGAGATATTCCAATGGAACCAACTGTGGAAAAAACAATTCGTATTCCGTTTGCTGACGGGGGTAGCCGCGTGCTAGGAGTTGGAGGCTGCCGTCACGTCTCCGGCAGGTAGCGGAATGGACGGACGAACGAGTCAGCTAACAGTCTCTGTTGGAAAACCCAGGGATCACCTACCTCCTCAGTTCTCAAATCGCATCGACCGCGAAGCTTGTCGGCAGGCGCGATCAGAGTATCATCAGCGAAAAAAAAAAGAAGAAAAAAAGGCAGGGCTGCAGACGGGCCCCGAGTCTCGCACCCTGCACATCCATCACCACGCAAAGCGTCCGCTAGTCTAACGCCCGTCCCCGACCTGTACGGAGCCCACGTGGCAGCCCGAAAACCTACAGCGACAGCGCAAGCAACAGTGTTGCAAATGTCATGAAAAATAATCATGAGGTATAGTACTGTTTGAGGACGAGTACCCCGTGAAGTGTGGTAGAGGATGCACCATCGTAGTGCCCTGCATGGTAAACGACTTGTAGAGGTGTTCCAATGATCTGGCCTGATGCAAAGCCGATATGACTTTTGTTTGGAAGTCGGATTTCAACAAACCAGCCACTATGGCCGAGTGGTTAAGGCGTCTGATTCAAGATACTGAGCGCTAGCATAACTAGCGCAATCTTGTGCCCCCAAGGGGTATCATAACCAGATCTCGAGAGAGGCTCGCGTTCGAATCGCGATGGTGGCAATTCATCTTTTTGTCCGTTGCGCAAACTGACAAAGTGTCTTTTTCCAGTCGTCGCCGAATGGATGACAGCACCCGAAATGCTGGCGGCCGAGTGCCGGCCGAGTGCAGGCTGAATGTGTTTTACCCTTTACCTCTACGGCGGCCCTCACCATGAGACACCACATCCCCACCACGGTCTGTTTATGCAGCGCATCGTCACTGGATGCATACAATATGCCAGGTGAGAGTCTGAGAATGCAAGAGACGATTCAAAAATGCATCTTCATTCAATCAATGATGGGAAAGAGAAATAGCAAAAGTCGCACCCAGGTATAAGTCTAACCACAAAGATGCATCATGCAGCAACGTCCATCTCTACACACCACTGCCGTTCGAGCCAAAGTCCCACCCACGCAAATCCTCATACCTTCTTTACTGTGAATTCGCCCTTCAGCGCTGAAGTATCCTTGACCTCGCCATCAGCCCCCACCTCGAGGATGCCGACCTCGTTACCGTCATTGTCCACGAGCGACGCCTTGGCACCCTCCTGCGCACCGTATAGTCGCACCTCGACGTCCTCCGTGTAATCGTACACGGCACCAATGGCCTTCTCGCTGCCGAGCACAAGGACCGTATTTTCACGCACGTATAGAGGTAAAGTGCCAAAGCCGTGCGTCTCGGTGAACCAGCCGGGGCCATCGCGGGTCTCTCCCGTAAAGTACGACGTCCACTTGCCCTTGGGCAGGTAGAATTCGACTTCACCCGATTCCTCAAAGATGGGTGCCGCCAGTATGCTGGGACCCACCATGAATTGGCGGTCGAGGTACCAGCTGGTCGGGTCGTCGGGAAACTCGATGCACATGGCACGCAGCGACAAGGGCAGGCCCTGCGCAACGGAAGTCTGTGCCTCGGCGAAGAGGTAGGGCATGAGACGGCCCTTGAGTGCGGTCCACTTGGCCAACGTTCGAGAGCAGCCTTCTTCTGACTGGTCGTCTTCATCCATCACCCAAGGCACACGGTACGAGCTGCTGCCGTGCAGGCGACTGTGGCTGCAGAGGAGACCCATGGCCACCCAGCGCTTGTAGATCCACGCGGGCGGCTTGCCCTCGAAGCCGCCAATGTCACAGCTCCAGAAGGAGAAGCCGCTGAGACCGAGTCCGAGACCGCCGCGGACGGACTCCGCCATGGCCTCTGGGGTGGACTCGCAGTCGCCGCCCCATTGGAGAGGGAAGCGCTGCGCACCGGCGCAAGCTGTCCGGGCGTACAGGACGGCCTGGTTTTCGCCGTATCTTGCCTGGAGAGCCTCGTAGACAATCTTGTTGTATATGAAAGCGTAGTAGTTGTGCATCTTGTGTGGGTCAACGGTCTTGTCATGCCATTCGACGTCCAGCGTCGGGATGCGCTCGCCAAAGTCCGTCTTGATACAGTCGACGCCCTGGTCGAAGAGGCCGTTGAGCTTCTCAACATACCATGTGACAGCCTCGGGGTTTGTGAAATCTACCAGGCCCATACCGGCCTGCCACAGGTCCCACTGCCAGACATCGCCGTTCTTGCGTTTGACAAGGTAGCCCTTCTCAGCAGCTTCGCTGAAGGCGGCTCCGTATTGCGCAATATAAGGGTTGATCCAGACACAGACCTTCTTGCAAAGACCAGACTCCTTGAGCTGGGCAATCTGTCCCTTGGGGTCGGGGAACCTCTCCGAGTCAAAGACAAAGTCAGTCCATGTGAAGGCTTTCATCCAGAAGCAGTCGTAGTGAAACACATCAACTGGCGAGCCGCGCTCCTTCATGCCTTCCAGGAAGGACTTGACGGTGTCCTGGTCATAGTTGGTGGTGAAGCTGGTGGTCAACCAGAGTCCGTAGCTCCAGTTGGGCACCTTGCCGGGGCGACCTGTCAGAGTGGAGTACCTTTGGAGGACCTCTTTAGGGGTAGGGCCGTAGATGATGTACCACTTTAGCCTCTGTCCCTCAATGGCGGTCTGCACGCGAGTGCCCTCTCGCTTCCGATTTCCAGATCGACCCTCGCAGGGGTGTCGATGAAGATACCATAGCCCTTTGAGCTAAGCCAGAAAGAGACGTTCTTGTAGGCCTGATCGCTAGAAGTACCACCATCGGCGTTCCACAGGGAGATTGACTGGCCAACCTTGTTGTATGCACCAAACCTCTCGCCCAGGCCATGGACGGTCTCGCCGACAGCCAGTGAGGTCTGAGTGAACATGTAGTGCTTGAAGTCTCGCATATCCCCTGTCTGCATGGGGTTGCTTGGCGCGGGGCTGTATGCCAGGCCCACGCTACGGGCCTGCAGGGACGTGAGCCGCTTAGAGCCGTCGGCGCTGTGGAAGCGGATGTCAAAGTTGCTCGGGTCGACCGTTACAGCCAGCGAACCGGAAGTTAACGTTGTGCCCTTGTCGCTCGTGGAAATGGCTGCCGTGACCTCCGGTCTTCCCTGGGGAAATAGCTCAAAATGAGGTCCCTTGATCTGGGCACCAGCCCAGTGAGTCGCTTCGACAGAGATGATTCCATCCGCCTCGGCATTGACATCCTGCGCCACAATCAGCAAACGCACGGCAAAATTGATATGCGATTGGCACGATGCTTACCATGGTGATTGTGCTCCTGTTCAACGTGTGGCCGCGGCTCTCAATGGTCTTAGTCGGACACAACAGGTTGAGGCCCTTGCCATCAGGCTTTTCGTTGGTGTAGTAAACCTGCTCGGCGTGCTCAACCCACATATTCTCGGCTGGCAGCCACATACCATCCCTGAAGCGAGGCATGATGGGCAATGTTGAAATGTAGGCGGACAATGGATCGTGAGTTGACAGACGGGGGGTTTTGGCTCAGTCGGTCTCAGGTCAGGTCACAATCCTGTCAATTCCAGGACGGACAGACGGGCACTGGTGAAGCAACTTTGGTTCAAGGGACGAGGACAGACAGACGAGACGAGTGTGAGTTGTCTCTTGTAGGCCTTGTCCAAGGCGGAGGAAAGGAAAATGGAAAATGAGCATCGCTGGCGTCGGCTTGGACACTTGGTTGAGTCGAGGCTGACATTGTGGCCTCCGGTGATAGCCCGGTGCGGTTGGCGAATTGGGGTCAAGCAATCCCGCCGTACCCGCTTTGCAGCGAAGCTTAGACCGACGGAGACGGACCAAGTTGTGCGAATCATGTGAGGTAAGATGCTTTGGGGTCACTGGAGAAACCCTCGGGTTCCATTGGCACGGCGGGCGGGCCGGTGCAGCCAGGCGGCTTTAACGGGGTTCGAGAGGTGTCTGGGGAGGGCAGATGAGGGGAAGCTTCGGCTCGTTGGAGGGGCGTCGTTCGGTTGAGGAGGGCGGGGAGGCGTCCTTGGCTTGCTCGGATCTGCAAGCGGAGCTCCTACGCGTATCGCGAGCGTCAGCGATTGCTAGCTGCTCTATGGATATGGCAGTCAATTGTACGCGTGTTAGTGAGGATCAGTCAGCAACATCTTCGACTCCGACAGTTCATGATGTGCCATATGTGACGAGAAGAGATCAGAAAACCACTGGTGGCAGTGGCCAGCGCCAGGTGATGGATGGGCAAAATCCGAGCGAGTGTGTAGGTCTGAATTCGAGGAACCCACCCCGCCATCAACGGCGGGATTGTGCGGAGAGGGTAAGAAAGGAAAGGAGGCCATGGGCTCCCGGCCCCCTCCCTCTGCGGCCTGCCGACAACCTTGAAGCGTCGGGTATCGGGTTTGAACCGTCCTCGTGGTCATTTGTGGGAGACCAGGGCTATACAGGAGATGGCATGGATGGCTCTGATGCCTGGCCACGATGGAAGGAATTGACAGGGGCACGAAGGGATGAACAGGATAAGAGTGGAGGATGGAAGATGTGGAGGACAGGCAACTGGTGATCTGCCGACCCTTGGCTTGGGGAGGGGAGGGGAGAAAGAGAGTGAGCGAATTGCCCAGTGGCAGGCCAGCGGTTCTCAGAGCCTCGGACCACCTTCTGCCGCTCTCTGACCATTGGTGGGATCCTGGCCTTCTCGGATCCACTCCCGGCTCCGCCAAGCACCGGCTATTCGACAAGTTCGACTGTAGGTAAGTACTCCTGGTCCTGTACCTACCTAGGCAGGCTAGGTAAAGGTAGCTCCTGAGTTGGGTACAGGGAAAGAGAAAGAGAGTAAGGCGAGGCAGGTGGTGCCTAGACCCCTGTACCCCGGACCTTCTCCAACTGCCATCTCGGCTCCTGCTTTGGATGCTTCGCAGAGGGCACCGACCACCATCGAAAGTCAACCTACCACGCCCATCCCAACTCCAACTTCCCCTCATCAAAAACACGCTCAAGACTAGGAACAGGCCACAGGCCACATCGGGCTACTGCACCAAAGCCATGCAACAACGGCCCTGTTCTCCTCATACGATCAGCACGCCCCTCGACTCGCGCAGGAACTGCCAGGGGCTGTGCTACCCCGTCCAATGGCGATGACCCAAGGCCGCAGCTCTCTGCACCGATACTGCTCCTTGATCCCTAGACCAGCACCCTTGAGCCCTTGTGATGTCCACCCCAGATCTACCTTCACGAGGTCGTTGAAGATCGATGCGGAGTAGGTTTACCGTTGTCAGCGGCAGCAGCCTTTTTTACCGGAATGAAGTCATTTCTGGATGCTATCCTTGGCCGCAGACCACGAGGAAGTCAAGGTCTTGGGTAGTAATAAGGCACAAAAGACTGACATATTAATACCCCCCCTTTCCCGCGTTGGTCCCTCGAGATTTTTTTTGTTCGAGAACGAGAAGCGTCATTGTCGTTCACGCCCTTCCCCGTCTCCGTGTCTCTGCGACGTTTGTACCTTCCATCATGAAGTTCACCTTCGCTACCGGAGCTTCGCTCCTCATGGTGGCTGCTCAGGCCCAGAACTCATCGTGTGTTCCCGTCTACAAGAACCCGAACGCCGATGTCGATGACCGAGTCTCCGACCTCCTCAAGCGCATGACTGTCGAGGAGAAGACCGCCCAGCTCATCCAGGGTGATATTCGCGACTACCTCAACATTACCGATGGTCGCTACAACGAGACCGCCATGGAGTGGATCGCCACCAAGCGCGCCAACTCTATCTGGACCGGTCTCTTCATGAACCGTACCATGGTCAGCCGTGGAGCCAAGCTCGCCCAAGACTACCTCGTCAATGAGACGAGGCTGGGTATGCCCCCCCTGACCTCAATACAAAAGCCAATTCAAGCGTACTGACTCATCTAGGCATTCCTGCCTTCATCCAGAGCGAGGGTATTCACGGCTTCCTCGCGATCAATGCCACCATCTTCAACTCCCCAATCGCTCACGGTTGCGCCTTCAACCCCGAGCTCATTGAGAAGATGGGACGCGTCATTGGCGTCGAGTCGCGCGCTCTAGGCGTCAACCAGATCTTCGCGCCCGTTGTTGATCTGGCCCGTGAGATGCGCTTCGGTCGTGTCGAGGAGTGCTACACTGAGGATCCCTACCTGTACGGCTCCCCTATGACTTTTACATGAGAGTCTGGCTGACAGTATTCCAGGGCTGGCGAGTACGGCTACGCCTATGTCAAGGGTCTCCAGGAAGAGAAAGTGTGTGCCATGGTCAAGCACTTTGCTGCTTTCGCCACCCCCGAGCAAGGTGTCAACACGGCTCCTGTGCACGGAGGCCAGAGGGAGCTTCGCACCACATATCTTCCCCCCTTCAAGCGTGCCATTATCGATGCCGATGCCTGGTCCGTCATGAGCTCCTACAACTCCTACGATGGAGTTCCTACCATTGCGGACCACCACCTTCAGGAAGAGATCCTGCGCGAGGAGTGGGGATACAAGAACTACATCATCGTAAGCCGATCTCATATCTCATCATGCGATACATCCCCTCTAATAATACGGTGTTAGTCCGATGCCGGCGGTACCGCTCGTCTTGTCGACGCCTTCAAAGTCTGCGCCGCCGAGCCCTTCGACCACGAATGCGTTACGACCAAGACCCTGCCCGCTGGTAACGATGTCGAGATGGGCGGTGGCAAGTACAGCTTCGAGCACATCCCTGAGCTCATCGAGGAGGGCAAACTCGACATTGCCACTCTTGACCAGGCTGTCTCTCGAGTTCTCCGCGCCAAGTTCCTGACTGGCCTCTTCGAGACCCCCTACACCGCTGTTGACGAGGATGAGCACTGGGACTACATCAACACAAAGGAGCACAAGGCCTTGGCTCGCGAGATTGATGCCGAATCCATTGTCCTGCTCGAGAACCACGAGAATGTGCTGCCCATTTCCAAGAAGGCTCACGTTGCTGTCATCGGTCCCATGGGTCACGGCTATGTCAACTCCGGTGACTACGTCATTCACGAGGCCATGACCCGTGGTGTGACTCCCTTTGAGGGTCTCCGCGATGCCAGCGAGGGCACCGTCACTTTCACTCAGAGTGGTGACCGCTGGTCCAACTCGGATGAGAAGTTCCCTGAGGCCATCGCCGCTGCCGAGGCCGCCGATGTTGCCGTCGTTGTCGTCGGCACCTGGTCTCGCGACCAGGATGAGCTTTGGGCCGGTCTCAACGCCACGACTGGTGAGCACATTGATGTTTCCGACCTCAAGCTCGTCGGCATGATGCCCCGTCTGGTCAAGGCGATCATCAAGACTGGCACGCCCACCGTTGTCGTCTACAGCTCTGGCAAGCCCATCACCGAACCTTGGATCTCTGAGGAGGCCGCCGCTCTCGTGCAGATGTTCTACCAGGGTGAAGAGGGTGGTCACGCTTTGGCCGATATTCTCTACGGCGATGTCAACCCCTCTGGCAAGCTCTCTGTTGCCTTTCCCTACGACATCGGCACCGCACCTGCGTACTACGACCACCTCAACTCGGCCCGCAGCTGGCCGAACCCTGGTCGCATCTACCCTAACGGCACCCTTGTCTTCGGCAGCAACTACGTCTTCAACAGCCCTCTTCCCATGTATGAGTTCGGCTACGGTCTCTCCTACAGCGAGTTTGTCTACTCCGGTCTTGAGGTTTCGACCAAGACCCCCTCCGCCGACGAGACGATCACCGTTTCCGTCAACGTGGAGAACAAGGGCAAGCACGACGGCAAGGAGGTTGTCCAGGTCTACATCAAGGACCTCGTTGCCTCAGTCGACGTGCCCAACATCAAGCTCAAGGGCTTCAAGAAGGTCAACATCAAGGCCGGTGAGACTCAGAAGGTTGAGATTGAGCTCGACGTCGGCGAATGGGGTCTTTGGAACCCCAAGATGGAGTATGTCGTTGAGCCTGGCGAGTTCCGCATCCTGGTCGGTAGCTCCAGCGCTGATTTCCGTGCCAACACCACGGTCACTGTTGCCTGAGTGGGGGGCGGTCAGTATATAAAACAGGTGGCCTGGCTGTGACCAGGTGATGCATGAATAATAGCTTTCCTTAATATAAACCGACATGGTCGTTACTATGCCACTGAAGAAGAATCGCCAAAGCTCGATTTGTACTTTCAATGACTCGCCTGCCTCTCACAAGTCAACTAACGCCGCCGATTTTCCTCGTCCTCGTTTCATTGAACAACCAGCCTGCCACCATCACAATGCTTCACCTAACGCCGCCCCCCGTTGACAAACGTCCTAGAAGTTATCCTTTCCGGTGAACTTCTCGTTCTGCACAACCTCGACCCAGTAGTTATCGGGGTCCAGCAGGAAGGCCACGTTCTTCATGCGTCCGTCCGTCAGCCTCTTCTTCCAGTTGCAGTTCAGCGACTCGAAGCGCTCGCACGCAGCATCAAGATCGTCGACGGTGACGCAAATGTGACCGAAGCCCTGCGGCTGATCGTTGCCGTTGTGGTACTTGAAGTCAGCCTCCTTCTCGGTGCCGTGGTTCCACGTCAGCTCGAGCACGCCCTCGCGCGTGGCCGTGCCGTCGCCGTCCTTGTTGTAGCCGAGGAAGAAGAGGGTGAAGGTGCTGGACTCGTTCTTGCGCAGCAGGTCCATGCCGAGCACATCGCGGTAAAAGGCGAGCGACTTGTCGGCGTCCTTGACGCGCAGCATGGTGTGGTTCATGCGGTAGGTCGACACGTCCGTCTCGGTGATGCCCTCGGTCGCGGCGACGTCGTTCCACGTGATGAGCTCAACCCAGTAGCCGTCGGCGTCCTTGGCGAAGGCAATGTGGCGCATGCGGCCCTCGGACAGCTTCTTCTGGAACTGGTAGCCCGCCTTCTCGATGCGGTCGCACGCCGCCTGGATGTTGTCGACGGCGATGCAGAGGTGGCCGAAGCCGCGGTGGGGCTCGGTGTTGCCGTTGTTGACGGTGTAGCTGGCGTCGTCCTCGGTGCCGTAGTTGTGCGTCAGCTCGATGAGGCCCTCGCGGTCGAAGACGGAGGCGCCTGCCGAGACGGCCTTGGGCGAGTCGTAGGCGAGGAAGTAGAGGTCAAACTTGGCCTCGGGCTGGCGGATCGTCTTGATGACGGTCATGCCGAGGAGCTCGTAGAACTTGATCGACGCCTTGGGGTCCTTGACGCGAATCCTCGGGGGGTGGTCAGGAGGGGAGAGGTTCGTGCGCAAGATCGGAGGTGGGCTTACATGGAGTGGTTGAACTTGTAGTTCTTGGGGTTTGTGGTGCCTGCCATTGTTGCGAACCTGCGAAAGGGTTGCGCTGCAGTTTGTTGTTAGGGACCTTATAGGTATCAGCGTGAGTGAGATGGCAGTGACCGACCTGTGTGGATGGTGGATTTGTTGAGGTGAGCTTGGGTGAGACGCAGTCGTTGCAGGCCGCGAAGAGAGAACATGTACGTAGTAGTAGCGGTCGTGAATTGCTATGAAGTGGTTTCAACAGCAGAATTGAGTGGATAGTGGGCAACTTTCCAGGTGCGATGCGAAATGGAGGGTCCTGTCTTCTTGTTCGGGTCACAATGCCGAGGGCGCGAGTTTGGTTGTTTGTATGACGTGAAGGGCTGTAGCTCCGTTGCGGATACCCCGCAATGAGCTGGTGGTACAGCAACAGATAGCAGACCGCCGCCACTCATGATCATTACGCTCATTTGACTGGTATGTGAAACAGCCCTTACGATTCTTTTGACGATCCGAAAGCTGATGTTCCACGCAATCATTGGCATCGCATCAATTGCGCACCCATACATACACTGTGCTTCCTGGAGCTCCAATACTGTTGAGCGGCTTACCTCAGCATAAAGACTGACGTTCTGCCGCTCTATCTGCTATCTCGTACACCGCCTGCCCCATGAAAACGACCCCTCCAAATTACCCCGCCATCCATGTCAGTCCACTACCAGTGACGGACGGTATCGGAACCTTACGGGCAGCGCTTAATGGGCAGTGGAAAATATTTTGAGATCGCCAGCCTGTGACAGTTGAACTCACACCTCATAGCACTCTCTCGACTCCAATTAGCAATTGAACCCAACCAATTTCCTCATCATGGCTGGCTACGACACATACAGCACGGTGCTAAGCAAACGCTACCCCTCGGAGGAGATGAAGACCATCTTCTCCGAGCGCAACCGCATCTCGACCTGGCGCACCCTTTGGTACAACCTCGCCGCCGCCGAGAAGGAGCTCGGGATCAAGGCCATCACAGACAGTGCCCTCGAAGCGCTCAAGGCCAACATTAAGATCACCGATGAGGCCTTTGCTGTCGCCAAGGAGGAGGAGAGGATCCGCCGCCACGATGTCATGGCCCACGTCCACGCCTATGGTATCGATGCTGGCAAGGAGGCTGCCGGTATCATTCACCTTGGTGCCACTTCTTGTAAGCATAGGCCGATACGAGACGCAGGTTGACTAGGAATCTAATGCACTCGACAGGCTACGTCACCGACGGTGCTGAGCTGATTCTCATGCGCGATGCTCTTGACCTGCTCATCCCCAAGCTCGCCAAGGTCATCTCCAACATTCAGCAGACCGGCTTGGCTTGGAAGGACGTTCCTTGCCTGGGCTACACTCACTACCAGGCTGCGCAGCTGTAAGTCAATTACGTTCATGTCAGACAGTCTCCGTTCTATCGTAGGCTTGCTGCGATACCGGAGTGGCTACAGCTTCTGTACTTGTAGCACTCGAAAACATTATCCGCTGACAGAACCCCAGTATTACTCAGGGCAAGCGTTTGGCTCAGTGGGCGCAGGATCTCGTGTCTGACCTCGAGAACCTCGAGCGCGCGCGCGCCGACCTCAAGTTCCGTGGCGCCCAGGGCACCACCGGCACGCAGGCCTCTTTTGTCGAGCTGTTCGAGGGCGATACCGCCAAGATTGACCGCCTCAACGAGCTCCTCTGCGAGAAGCTCGGGTTCCCTCAGTGCTACGACATCTCTACGCAGACCTACTCCCGCAAGGTCGACCTGAATGTGGCCAACGCCGTTTGCGGCATTGGTTCTACTGTGCAGCGCATCACGGGTGACATCCGTCACCTTGCCAACCTGAAGGAGATGGAGGAGCCTTTTGAGTCGACCCAGATTGTGAGTCTGACGGAAGAAACTACCATGCCCGACTTTGCGCGCTAACACATAGTCAGGGTTCGAGTGCTATGGCCTACAAGAGGTACAGCATGTCTCGTTGTGTCCTACGCAACCCCTTGCTGACAAGCCCAGGAACCCCATGCGCAGCGAGCGCATTGCCTCTCTCGGCCGCAAGCTCATGAGCCTGCCCATCAACTTTGCCAACACATACGCGTCTCAGTGGTTCGAGCGCACTCTTGACGATTCGGCCATCCGTCGCATGGACATCCCCGAGATGTTCCTCCTCGCCGACAGCATCCTGAACACCATGGACAACGTCACCAATGGTCTCGTTATCTACCCCGCGCGTATCCATGCCCATGTCATGTCCGAGCTCCCCTTCATGGCCAGCGTATGTCATACTGCTCCTTTCCCTTCAACACGCCATTGGGCGGCAGTACCTTTGCGGTATCCACTTGGCAGTACGAGGCCGGCGCCTACGCGGCCTTGTCGAAATTTGATATGAGAAAACTACCAGGTGGCTAACAATTCGCAGGAGAACATCATCATGAAGCTGTCGACCCACGGCGTGTCCCGCCAGGATGCGCACGAGGAGGTTCGCGTGCTGTCCCACCAGGCCAGCGACGTTGTCAAGCAGCAGGGCGGGCAGAACGATCTCATTGAGCGCATGAAGAGGACCGAGTTCTTCAAGCCCGTCTGGAACGAGATTGATGACATGCTCAAGCCTGAGCTGTTCACAGGCCGGTCCGCTGAGATCGTGGAGCGCTACTTTGGACCCGAGGGACCTGTCGCGCAGAAGCTGGCGCCGTACAAGGAGTACATTGCCAAGACCAAGCCCGTCCAGTTGTCCGTATAAGGTCATGGATGTGTTCCTGGGCGGTAGACAAGGACGGCGAGGTGGAGAGGAAATGATGGCATGACAGCGGCGTTTGGGCTGGATTCCCAAAGGGGACCTCGCAAAAAGGTATTTAGAAAATCGGGATAGGTACAAGAAAAAGAGCGACTTTTGACACTGG
The DNA here is from genome assembly GCF_000150825.1 of Verticillium alfalfae VaMs.102. Classification (NCBI taxonomy): domain Eukaryota; kingdom Fungi; phylum Ascomycota; class Sordariomycetes; order Glomerellales; family Plectosphaerellaceae; genus Verticillium; species Verticillium alfalfae. The sequence continues at coordinate 612,000 of NW_003315028.1, forward strand.
ATGTTGCAAGAATCCCCCAATGGCTCAAGAGCACGACCAATTCCATGGGAATTGGCTGGTCTCGATGACCGCATTCGGCATGTGTGAGTGGAGTCCAGCTGGTCGCTCGAAGCAGTCTGGCTGAGACAGGGAAGGCCACAACCGACCGCAAATCTCTCGAAAAGAAACAGGGAAACCTTGATGATCAAGCCACCCGAGAATGCCGTTCTGACCACAGCACAAAGGCAAAGAGGTCATGTCAAAGGATGGTAATTGAGATGGGCAATGTGGGCCAGGGAGGACGATGGCGGGGAGAGCGCAGCGCGTTCAGTGACTAGGTCTATACCTAGGTAGGTAGATACCACTGCGGGCACATTACGTAGAGGCCCAAGTCCCCCAGGGCGTTCCCAGAGTTAGCCGCCGTCACTCGACGACTCCCACCTCTGCTCTGTTACATGCCTTCCTTCCTTCCTTTTTCCCCTCCGCCAGTCTTTCTGAAGCGCCAGAGTTTCAATCATGCCAACTTCGTCTACGAATACTCTCGAATCAAGCCCTGTATCACCAAACGCCTGACACGAGAGATCTTCGGCGCTGCCGTGTTTGTGTGCCCATCTATCTAGCTGGAGTGGACGAGCCATCTACCTATCTCGTTCCTTGTTCCAGATCTTTCGAAACAACATCTCGTCCGCCCGTGCTGGCTACGCGGCCCACGGCTGACATTCGCAAATTACCATCATGATGAACCGGCCGAGTTTTCAGCCGATTGACTACGAGGAGGCCGTCATGGACGATGCAGAAATACTGGGCCTCGACGCCCGTGGAGACATGGCCCAGGCTGCAGCACCAGCGGCAGCAGCAGGTACCACCACCGTGACCAGGTCGCCCTTGTCCAAACTGCGATCTCTCTCCGACGGCGGCGGCACGCCTGCGAGGCTGTCACCATCCCCCCTCATCCTCGAGACGACGGGCAAGGCGACATCAAAGGACGACAACCACATCAGAGACACCGCAATCGCCCCGAGCACGCCCCGTCGCGTTGATTTTAACCCCAAGGGCCTATCACTACACATGCCGCCGCACCAGCGAGACTTTGCCTCTCCGCCACCGCCTTCTGCCGCCGCCTCTGCCGTATTCACCAAGCCAGCACCTTTATCCCCCAAGCTCGACCATTCGTATGCCAGTCCGACAAACATCCTGCCCCGTCGCTCCCGCGGCCTCGACTTCTCCCGCGCAGCCACCAGCCTGCACCACTCGACCCTAGCCGAACAGTCCTCCCCCGACTCCTCCCGACCATCGGCGGCGGCCGCGCCATGAACATACCCCAGCGACGAAGCAACGACTACAACAACGCCGAGCAATTGTCCAACTCGCTCTGGTCCATGATGGGCAACCAAGAACGCATGAACATATCGAGCTCCTTGGGCAGCGCCCATCCGTTCGCCTCGGATTCCTCATCCGAGGACGACATGGACGAGGACATGGACGACGCAATCGTCACGACACCGCAGGTCAACCGAACCGGCGGACCGCTCGGTTCACCAGCGGTCAATAGCCTTCTGAGCTTCCAGCAACGCCAGCGCCCACGGAAGCAGCCGAGAAAGAAGAGTCGAGGGCCCTGGGACTCGGCTTCGGCTCAGCCTCGCCTGGCGCGCTCTCCAAGTCACCGCCCATTGCCAAGGATATTCCCATGTCCCATTCACGACGCGAGAGCATCAGTTGGCAGGCGAACCAACTCCACATTTCGAGCGCCGACGAGGACAGAATGGGGCGGCGACAGTATCAATGGTGTCATGGGCATCTCTGGCCAGAAGCCGCGGCACACATCATGCGGCAGGTCGCCGCGCGGGGAGGAAAATCTCATGGGTAAGACACCTCTTCCTCTGAAACGTTTCCCATTTTTTCTCCTTTGCTGATGCACCTGGCACAGCCCCAAGACAAAAAAACTTTTGCCCCGCATCCAAGCACGCCCCTAGAAGTGCGCCTGTGGAGACCGAGGTGCTCCGCGAACGTGAGGTGATACGACAGGTCCGCGAGAGCGACGTCGACCTCGAACCTAGAACAACCACCGCCCAGTCCTCGCCCAACCTGGTTAACCAGGACATCGACGAAGTGCCCGGTGAAGACATGAACATGAACGCCGACCAGGCAGGCCTTTCCAGTAGTTTCAAGCAGCAAGCTATCAAGAATTCAAAGGGTGCCAAGTTCTGGGATACGTTCTCCGAGTCGAGCAGCATCGGCAACCGGACGACGCCGCCACCGCCGTCCTTCAACCCCCGCGGCTCTTCCTCCGGCATCAGCGAAGACATCAACATGGACTCGCCTTCTCTCGGTGCCACCGCCAGCTTCGCCATGGCTGCAAGCAGCGGCGAGTCGACCAAGGGTGACACGCCCAACATCTCGCAGCCCGCGTTCCCACAGCAGTCGCAGCAGGGCCCCAGTGCCGCCGAAATCACCCGGCGCATCAACAGCAAGCGGCGCCGCGAGGACGACTTTGACCCTGTCAGCTTCAAGCGCCGTGCCGTGAGCCCTGGCATGAGCGTCCACAACTCGCCCATCATGCAGAGCCCGCGGCAGCGAGAGAGCGCGCCGTGGGGCTCTCGACCGGGCAGCAACGGCGGCGAGAGGGCTGATCGGGGCGGCAGCGGGGCAGCGAGCGACACGGGGAGCGGGAGTCTCAGCGGCACGCCGGGGAACGGGGGCCGTCTGAATGGAGGGAAGGGACGAGTAGGGTTCCAGGGCATGGTAGATACGAACGACCATCTGATGCGTATGAGCATCGAGTGAGAGGCAGTGGCGGTGTTACATTTTGATCGGCATCTACGAGGAGGCGGTTTGCTTCCTCGCGTGATTTTTTTGCTTGCTGGCTATACTACGTACGGCGTTTGGGACCATTTCGGAGGAGGGCTCATGAAGCCCCTGCGTAGACTCGGCATGGGCCTTGGTATCCGACAGCATTACCGGGTATGGCTGAAAGCAGTCTTTTTGATAGCGAATACCACTCTGCTTATGATTTATGGAATCGTCGGTTTCGTGTTACGCATCATCTTGTTGTACGCATGCGAATTGAGTCAAGTCACGAAGGGGATTTGGACATGACTTTCCCATTCATTGAAATAGCTAGACCCCCGTCTTTGGGTATCTCCGCAACCCAGAAACGCCGTCCCCCTATAGTCCTCTCCTTCTTCTCATCCGAATCTCAAATTTCACATCCCATCAAAAGGCCAGTATAGAGCACCCACCGATCTCACAAAGCTTTCTCACGTGCTCACGAAAGGGCACAGCAGCGACTCTACTCAACGCCAACGCCCTCCTCCGGAACCCGCAGGCTGCCCAGCTTATCATCCAGCCACCGCGCCAGTTCCTCGGCCTGCCTGCGCATCGCGACGACGGCGGCGCCGCCCACGCTGCCGGCGACGCTGCTCGCGACGCTGACCGTCGTCGCGGCCCGGCGCTGAGCACGCTGTCCCTGTCATCGGGCGACGCGGGGGTCAGGCCGCTACCGCCACGTCGGCGTGCGGACCGGTGGCGGCGGCGGCAGCCCCGGTGGCGTCCTCCGGGCAGGGGCCCGATGCAGACGAAGAGGAGGCCGCACTTGAGCTGCGGATAAGGAGCACGCCGTGCGAGAGCTGGACCGTGATGGCGAGGGGTTTGGCGGGGCGGGCTGCGGCGTCGGGTTCGGCGGAGGATGAGGAGAGGGACGTCGGCGTTGCGGATTCGGGGAGCGCCGGGGCGAGGGCGGGGGCCGCGGCGGCGTGGAGGGCGTAGAGGGAGGCTGCTACCGTGGCTTGGGTGCGCAGCAGGGCGACGGGGGAGGCGGATTGGGTTGTCGTCGTCGTCGTAGGCGAGGCTGCTGTCGCCGTCGTCGACGTGTTGCTGTTGGTGGTGGTGGTGGTGGTGCCGCTTCCGGGCGCTGGGGCGGGGGCTAGAGGAACGGAGGGTGTCGAGGCGTGGGCGAGAAGCTTGCCGGAGGGCGTTGTGAGAAGGGCGGCGTGGAGGGTCGGTGAGAGATTTGCGGCGAGGAAGGCCGTGAGGCGCTTCGTCAGTAGGAGAGGGGGCGTCTGGGCGGACATGGCTGTTTTTTTCTCTGTTGCTGGCTCTGTCGAGGGTGATCTGTTGTCGAGAGTGATTGCGTACTGTGGGCGTGGGGTTGACGATGCCGTGGTTGTGGAGTAGGTCGCCGTGCTGCTTGTCTCTGATGGATATTCGTGGTGGAAGCTTCGAAAGCTCGACGCGAAGAGCAGCAATTCGTGCTGACCTCGCGGGGGGGGGGAAGCTTGCTTTGTGACGTTTGATGGTGGTGCTAGAGAGGAATTGACTCGAGAGGTGGTGCTGTCAGGTAGAGAGCTGTCTCAAGACGACAACCAGGGTGGGAAGGGTGGGGTCTTGGAGCTGGTCTGTGCGGGGATGGCGCTCGCGGGGCAGCACCGACCCATACCTAGCTACCCACAATACCTACCTCCCTAGTAGCGAGCATCGTCACGAGCATCATTGGATTTGTTGAAAAGGAAGAGAGAAGATAGGCGCGCAGGATTGAACTCCATTCCATGGAAAGAAGTGCTTTTTCAGGTCGTGTGGATGCCCAATCTTTTCTGGAAGAAGAATCCCGA
>NW_003315028.1:617068-619929 GCF_000150825.1 Verticillium alfalfae VaMs.102
ACTTCCAGTTCCCATCAAAAAGCAGGCGGACCGCCTTGAGCAGACCTTCGAGTAGTCCATCTGCGCGAGGACGTCGTCAATGTTCACAGTCTTGGTGCCGCACTTGTCCGCGCACACGCATGGCGGCCCCACTTGGGATGCGTGCAACTGGGACATTTTTGATGACCTCGCGCACGTGTTCGCACCCCGCCGTAGTCGCACCTACACGTCTTATCGAGGTCGAGATCGCCCCAGCGGTCGAGCTGGTCCCGACTCAGCCTCCTCGAAGAGGCAGAACGTGTCGGCGCAGGCCGTGACATGGACGCACCCCGCGGCGCACCCGGCGGCGCACCCGGCGCAGGGATCACGGCTCGGGAGCTCCCGGGCTGTCATCATGCGGTAGAGGACGGCGCCGAGGGCCCAGTGCTCGTCACTGAGGGTGTACATGCGATGATTCTGCGGTTCATCAGCGAGGGCATCCAAGCCAAGCAATCGTGGTTCTCACCTTTTGGCCATCACGGGTGTACTTGTCCATCGACTTTCGCATCTCGACGAGGCTGACCTCGCGCGTCGCTTCGAGATGGCTCGGCTCCGCGTGCGGTGCCATGATCTGCCCAAAAGCATTGCTTATGGTTGGCTCGCCCCGGGCGCCCTTGTCGTGCCGCGATGCGGGATGGCCCGAGACGAATGCCTGTCCCCAGTGGCCGAGCTTGCACTGCCCGTACATCTCGGCACCGCGCGGGTTCTGGAACAAGATGGACGCCGGGGTGATGGCGCGGTGTAGGATAGGCATCCAGTCCGTGTCCGTTTTGGTCCACATGTGCGTGCCCGCCTTCCAGTCCACGTTGTGGCGGTACCCATCGTGCGCCCAGGCGAGGGCACGCATGACCGATGTGAGGACGTGCCAGCAGAGTGACTCGGGCATGAAGACCCTGCGGTTCTTCACCTGGGGATTCTTGTCGACGAGGAGAGGCTCGAGGTTCCCAGCATCGCAGTTGTCCCAGACGAGATAGTCCTCTGTTGCCTCGACATCGCTGAAGGGTTTGGCGTTGAGCGGCTTCTGGCGTAGGTAGCCGGCTAGCGAGACAATGTTCTCGTGGTTGAAAATGTGCGAAATCTGCCGACCAAAGTTGAGTTCGTAGACGAGGTCCAGGAGGCCTTTGGCATGGCGCTGCTTGGTCGTCAGGAAGCCGGGATTTTGGTGTTGTGACTTGTAGTACTCGTCAAAGTCAGTGATCCGCCTGGCGACGAATACCTCGCCATCAGCGTGTCGCCGCGCAAGCCATCGCGACTCACTCAACTTCTTGACGAGCTCAAAGTCTTGAGGCTCCTCCATCGGGTGGTCAGTGTCGGATTGCATCGTCAGATACTGTTCATCAGGAGACGTTGTCGCTTTGGGGGCACTTTGTCAAGTGTAAACGCCTTGTGAAGGCCATCAAGAGGAAGCTCTGCCACGAACATTGCTGAATAGGAAAGCAGCAACATATGATGGAGAAGAGAGCGCGACTGAGTGGTCAGACAAAGACATAGAAAGCTGGCGCTGGCCCTTTGTCTGGGACCTTGGGACAACTATTGCCAGCGTCAATGATGCCTTTGTCTAGGTTGACGTTGTAAGTCTAGCACGCCCAGCCATGAACGGAACGTCTGTTCCTGGAGGCTGTAGGCCACAGTCATCGTCACATGAGAGACATGACTGAAAAGTCGTCATCAAGACAATTGGCCCTCCTTGCAGTATGAGGCTGGGCTGGTGAGCAGCACTGTTGACGAAGTTACTTCCTGTGGTCGTAGTTTGCCACGAGTGGGAAAATGAGACGTGAGACATCAGGCTGGATCCAAACGAAAACACATTTGCCTCTGTCGAGTGTTTCCCTTGGCGTCTAGCCAGAGGCGCTTTTCTTTGACTGGTGTCTCTTGACGTTTTCTTAGGAATGGCTGCAAGGGAGGCAACCCAGAACATGGCATAGCCGCGCGGATCATAGTAGCTTGCCGAAACAGGACCCAAGAAGCCCCCAGCAATAAACATGGTGTCTCAGAGGAGAGCGGTCACGTTGCGCAGGCCCCAGTTTCGTCATGCGACAAGCGGGGGGCGGATTATATCGGGGATGCCGTCTGTTCTGTTCTCGTGCGAGTCCAATCCCCCCTACTGGTTACTTCGGAGGTAGACGACCAAAGGTTGCACTCGGCAGATACCGTTTCGGCCAGTAAGGGGTTTTTTGGGTTTGTCTTTGGCTCGGTCAACGGGCGCATTTGTGCAAAATCGGCTGCGTTCATTCGCGCCCTCGCTCGAAAAGCGACCTGTGAACGCGTGGATAGGTACTATACTGTGCAGCACAAGTACATGTACGTGCCGCGACGAGCGGCTACCCGGCACCTGGTTCGGCAGCGGCTACGACGGCTGTCCCAGAAGGCAGGCCTCTCGACGTCCAGCCAGCTGCACGCGAGGGTATTGGCGTTGAGGGTATTCGGTTGGCTCACGATGGCCTCTTCGAAGGGGGACAGCCTCGTAGCCGCCACAAACACCGCAGCACCCAAACCTCGGGAGGCCGACGATGATCTTCCTCGAATGAATGATTGAAAGGGAACAAAGGCAGCATGTGGAAGGGATGACAGGTAGCGGCTACGAGGGGCTAGTGGAGATGCCAAACGGTGGCCCCATTTCCCCCAAATGCCACTATGCTCGTCTGGGCGCTAGCGTCGTGTACCTGCGTCGAGGCCCTTCTGATTTGACGAGGGGGTCTTCAGGGCCCAGGCCTCAAACCACGTCCAGACAATGAAATGCCCGCTGACGAGGTGCTCACGACCAATGGTGGGCCCCCAGGTACAGTGCTCCTTTCTTCCTCAGGGCCTTCTCTCCAGGACCCTTCCGTTCTGGGGGACTGCTT
>NW_003315028.1:620085-623516 GCF_000150825.1 Verticillium alfalfae VaMs.102
GGCTCCCAAGGCTCCTTCTCAGGGCCCCCAAGGTTCCCGACAGTACTGCCGCAAGGTCAAGGCAGGTGCCCCTGTCGTGCTCCTCCTCCACGAACGGTCGGGATCCGCCTTCCTCATACGTCCGAGCGCCGATCTCCTGCCCTTCGGACTCGTTCCTGCCCTCCTCTTTGACCTCAGACCCTCGACATCATCTCCCTGCCAGTGGTTCGTGAACCCTCCCTCCTCCATCATTCCACTGCTCGACTTTGATGGCGGGCATGACCGTTTTCGACTCTCTCTCTCTCGCCTCTGAACTTTCCGTCGTCCTTGCGTGAATTCCACGCCGCCTGTCATTCCAATCAAACACTCAAACACTCATTGACCCCTCGCCCACGCTTGTCGTTTCTCTCTCACACAACCACACTCGCTCTCATCCAAAACGTCTTGCGCGACCAACAATCATTGCCCTCGTGCGGCTACATCATTCTTGTTACGCATTGCTTCCTTTTTCGACTCTTTGATACCCAGCGCGCGCCTTCTCTCCGGTAGATCAAACCCGGCGATAGCGAAACCATCCACCCTGATCGACGACGACGACATCCACTTGCGCCTTACCATCCGGCACTCATCCCAAGTCCCCCATACTCCGGCGTCCTGTTTCTTCGCCTTTCCTCCAAGCCGTCTCTTCCCCAACCTTGCGCGGCATTGGTAAGCCTCATACTCCGAGCTGCCGATCCATTCACCATTCGTTGAGCCTTCCTTGCCCTTTCCTTCGTCAAAGAAGAAAAAGCGTTCCACGCGATCCACCAGCCGGTCGCCAGTCGCCAGTCCTCGAAGGCGACCCTCACCTAGCCTCGCCTGGTTGTGCCACGACGTCGTTGCGTCTCAGATCGTTCCTCGCATCCACCCGCACATACCACCTGGTGGCCCACATTCCGACCACCCTGCGCGCTCCCTCCCCTCCGTCCTCGTCCCCCTACTCCCTCGCTGTATCCGGCCTCGAGCGACCTGGGACTGGTCCCTCTCCTTCCTTTGCTTCGTCGCAACGACTGTACGCAAACAGCCATCACGACAGCGCACAAGTCGGTTACTTCGCGGGCGAGTAACGACATGTGCTAACGGCCGGTCCGGAACGCGAGATATCACAACGACGATTGACACGACGATTGACTTATTGCTCGACGTTGCGCACGCCACATGAATTGAGCGGCAACCAAGAATCGTCCCAAGTACCAAGCCTCTAGCTCCCGCCACTTCGGACACCTGCCACCCTCTCTACGCCGCTCTCCGCCTGTCGCCCCCGTACAGTACACCCAACATCATGGGTTGCTGCACGAATCGACGCAAGGTCGTCGAGGCTCGGCCTGAACAGAAGTGGGATTACATTGTGAGTGTCCTCAATCTGAGTTGTCACGAGCACTATTACTGACCATTTGCACTGTAGAACCTGAACGACTTCAAGTCAAAAGGCTGTGCCACTCCTTTCGCCTACGGGTACCTCTGGTTCATGCTCATCATCTCCATTGCTGTCTACGGCGTCGATACCTTTACTGCCGTCAACCTGCTCGTCTTCAACAAATGGTCCGGCGAGATCGACCCCGCCATTGATTTTGAGATTTCAAAATGGATCTTCTCCATCTGCATCATTGCATCTTTTGTCAATCTCGGCTTCGAACAGCTCCGCGCCATGCGCGTCATGAAGCGCGGCAACATTGCCGAATGCTACCTTGACAACATTGCCGTCCGCCTTGAGAGTATTCGCCTGGGAAAGCGACAGGGCTACAGGCGATTCCTCGTCTTTGCTGAACTCACCAAGAGCAAGAAGGGTGGGCAGTATATCGCCCTGTTCACCTACTTCAGCTTCCAGTGTAAGTGGAACGAAACCTCTCCCAGTGCCTTGGCGGACTGCCTCTGACCCATACAGCATGGATTCGCGTTTTGCTCTGCTCTGGACCACGCCAGGCCATCAATGCCTTGACCCTCAAGTCTGTTTATGAGGTCAAGCTCTCTTCCGATGGAGGCGGCAATGTCGGGCAGGAAATTCTGAGCTTCTTTGAAAAGATCAAGGAACTCGCCACGCAGGACACCCGACAGGCCGTCATCTTGTCCGGTATGCTCTTCACTCTCGTTGTCTGGATCTTCTCGGCCTTGTTCCTTTTAGCCGCCGTTCTGTTCTACGTCTTCTTCCTGTGGCACTGGATTCCCCGTGCCGACGGCGGCCTGTCTGGCTACTGTGAGCGAAAGGTCAACAAATCTCTCACGAAGATTGTTCATGAGAAGGTCGACAAAGCTCTCGCCAAGGAAGAGCGGAAGCAACTCAAGGCCGGCGTCAACGGTATTGAAAAACCTATTCTCGGCCGCCAGGCTACGCTTCCGACCTTGCCGAACTTGGGTGAGCCCGGCAAGGTTCCCGACATGCCTCAGCTTGATCGTAAGGACACCATGACCACGCTGCCGCCTTACACATCGCGACCCGCAAGCCCTGGCAGCATCGAGCTTGGTCAGATGGACAGGAAGAGACCCATGCCTCCGAGGACAACCACCATGTCGTCCACTGCCAGCTACAACTCGAATGCTGCGCTCATGGGCAACAGCGCCGACATGGGCTACGCCACTCCACTGCCGTCCGGCAACGCCATGGCGCCTCCCAACCGCCCTGGAACGTCCAACTCTCACAGGACCGGCGGGCGGCCGCCTCTGGACGCCATGTCTGCACACGGCTCGTCCTTGCGCAACAACATCACAGAGAGTCCCTCGGCCTACTCTGCCGACACAATGCCGCCATTCCCTGCGCCCGTTCGGTCCATGACGGGCAGGACATTCGACACGTATGACGGCGGTCGTTCATCACCTGCGCCAAACAGGCCTGCGTACGGCGAGTACCCTCTTCAATCGGATGGACGCGCTAGTCCCGCTCCATCTATATTCTCAGATCGTTCTGCTGCACCATCATCGGCGCGTGCGGGCGCTTCCAGTGGATCATTCCAGCCATATCAGCCAGGCCGTGGCGCGACGGGTCCCGTGCCCAACCGTGGACCGGGCTCGCACTACACGCCGTCCCGGAATATGACGGCGCCAATGCCCCCACGGGTAGAGAACGATTACTTTACGCGTCCAGGCACGTCGCAAAGTCATAGGCCGAACCCTCGTGGGCCAGATCGCGGCTACGACACGTACAACGCGGATCCAGAGTCGCAAAGAGATGCGAGGTATTAAAGGGGGGGCTACCAGAAGATCTATTCGAGCGTGTTTGACCCGTTTCATAATGTTTTTATGATGAGCCGGCGGCCTTGAGCCACGCTGATTTCTGCCACGGCGAGCTTCTTGATATCCATTCTAGCAACGGGGTTGGAGGGCGATCAGCTTGGATCAAAGTGTTTGGCCAAGTTTTCGGTGTACACTTTATCAAAATAACGACTTTTTATCATCAGACTTCACAGCCCTTCCCACAA
>NW_003315028.1:623685-629568 GCF_000150825.1 Verticillium alfalfae VaMs.102
TCAATTCGCCTCGTCTCCCTTTCTCTTTTCCTCCCAGTCTCCCAGTCCCTCTTCGCCATCTCTCCCATCCCTGACGTCGATACACATTCGAACCTGGATACCCCGCCTTACCAGCTGCTGACGTCCAACACCTCGTCCGACCTCCTGCAACACCACCTCACTCCAGACTACCTCGCCTACATCCACCTCACCATGTCGGCCGCCACAGCCGCCCCCGTCTGGCACCCCGGCGAGCTTGCCGTGCACCGCCTCCTCTCGGTGCCGACACCGCACGCGAACCCCACTTCCGCCGGCCTCCCGCGCCCCTATGCCGCCCGCATCGCCGCCGCCCCGCTCCTGGCCCTCGGCACCCTCGACGCCGAGGGCCGTCCCTGGACGACGCTCTGGGGTGGCGCCGCTGGCGTCGCGGGCGCCATGGGCCCCGGACTCCTCGGCGTCCGGGCGCGGGTCGACGCCGCGCACGACCCCGTGCTGCGGGCGCTGTGGGGTGGCCCTGTCGTCGATGAGCAGGTCGTGCGTTCGGGCGACAAGGTCGTTTCGGGGCTCGGCATTGACCTGCAGACAAGGGACCGCGTCAAGCTCATGGGACGGCTGGTGGCCGGCGCCGTCGCGCAGGGCGAGGTGCAAATGGCGGTCCGCGTCGAGGGGAGCCTCGGCAATTGTCCCAAGTACCTCAACGGGCGGGCTCTTGTCGCGAGGACGCCCGAGGTCGAGGGCGTCGAGGATGGATTCCCTCTGAGCGCGAGGGCCAGACGGGTTGTCGATCAGGCGGATCTGTTTTTCCTGTCGAGCGGGCACGGGACGGGCATGGATACGAATCATCGCGGCGGGAGCAAGGGGTTTGTGAGAATCGGGAGAAACGATGAGGGGGCTGTTGAGCTGATTTACCCCGAGTGTGAGTTTGTCGCTGCTGCTCCCTGCTGCTTCTTCAACGTGCTACAATGATTGACGGATGTAGATTCGGGAAACAGGCTGTACCAGACCCTGGGCAATCTCCAGGCCAACCCCCTCGTGGGCATCACCATACCCGATTTTGACACTTCGGATGTACTCTATGTACGTCTTCGCATTCTGCTCGGCAATCTGGAACTGGGAACTAACAAGTCGTCAGGCCACCGGAACGGCAACGATTCTCACCGGCGACGCTGCCGGCGCCCTGCTGCCGCACACCCGCCTCGCCATCAAAATCACCCTCACCTCAGCCCTCCTCGTCAAGGCCGGGCTCCCCATGCGCGCCACGTCCCCGCAGGTCGACTACTCCCCCTACAACCCGCCCGCCCGCCCCCTCGCCGCCGAGGGCGCCGCCGCTCTGCCCTCGACCCCGCTCGCGACCGCCACCCTCCAGCACCGCCAGCCCCTGACCCCGAGCATCACGCGCTTCACGTTCGCCCTCGACGTCCCGCGCGCGACCCCGTGCCGGGCGAATACGTCACGCTCGACTTCGCCGCCGAGCTCGACCACGGCTGGAGCCACATGCGCGACGACGACCCGCGGAGCCTGAACGAGGACTGGGTCCGCAGCTTCACCATCTCGGGCTACCCGTCCGCCCGCGCGTTCGAGATTACAGCGCGCGTGAAGCGCGGCGGCGCGACGGAGCTGCTTGCCAAGCACCTGCTGCGGGGCGGCCCGCTCGAGGTTGCCGTGCGCGGGTTCGCCGTGACGGAGGGCACGAGGATTGGCCCCGTCCCCGAGCAGGAGAAGAAGGAGATTTTTCGTCGGGGGGCGGCGTCGGCATCACGGCTTTGCTTGCGCAGGCGCCGGGGCTGTTGACGGGTGGCAAGGCGTTCGAGGTCATTTGGGGGGTTAGGGGGGATGACGTCGGTGTTGTGCGTGACGCCGTCGAGAGGATCCCGGGATTGGCGGCAAGGCTGAGCGTACATGTCACGGGAAAGATTGGTGAGGCGGACGAGGAGGCGCTCGCAAAGGTCGAGGCTTTGGGCGTCAGGATCGAGAGGAGGCGGATGGAGAAGCATGATCTGGAGCGGGTGTTTGAGGGGGAGAAGAGAAAGTTCTACTTGTGCGCTGCGCCTGCGCTGCTGACGGTCATGAAAGGCTGGCTCGAGAACGAGGAGGTTGTCTGGGAGGACTTTGGGTATTGAGTTTTATCAGTACAGCGAGATCAAACAGCGTTATATGACTTCGGAGTTCGAATACGGATCCCGCATGAGGGTAGAGCAATCTATCACTAACAGTCTTGATACTCTGCAATTTTCGGAACAATGTCGAGTCTTCCTTCTAGATACAGTACCTCGCCGCATTAGGGTATACCGACAGTTACTCATTCCTCAGACGATCTAAATCCCACGACCCCAAACCTCAGCCAACAGTCGAACCACCCTCTCCCTCCTCCTCTCAACCTCCTTCGCCGCTACCTCAAGACCGACCGTCCCTATAGCAAGCTTTCTCAGCTCCTCAATCTCGCGGCCGCCGCTCCCGTCCCGCCGCTCCCACCAGAACGCCTCCTCGCCCGTCATCTCCCGCGCCAGCGCCCACGGTTCAGTCCTCAACAGCTGCCTCTCGACCTCGCCCCTCCTACTGTTCATCTCATACCCCCTCTTCTCAAGGTCTCGGGCCTGCCTGTCCAGTACACACAGCATGTTCAGCAGCGTCGCGACCGTGCGGTCCGGGTCCGGCCCCGCCGCATCGCCGACAATATGCCAGTCTCTCTCGTCAGGGTCATCGGCCGGGACGTCCTGCTCGCCATCTCTAGAGAGTTCTGAGGTTTCTTCCCCATCAGAAGTATCCTGTCTACTCTCACCAGACGAATCGCTCCGAGGCTCCATAGACGCGTAATCCTCGGCACTCGAGTACCCTTCCTCGTCTCTCGCCTCTTCCAAAGTCGACGAGTGAGGGCCGGGAATGCCGTCCCGCGTGATGGGCGGCATGCCCGGATCCTCGCTAGCCTGGCTCGACAGATGAGCGGGAGCCCAACGGTTTGAATGAATCATTTCGTGAGGGTAAGTGTTCAAATCGTATAGCTGCCTTGGGAAGCGAGAAAATGGCAATGTCTCCGGCAGTGGGATATAGCCGAAGAAGCTGAACATGATCGTTGCGACGGGCAAGACAGTGCTCACCATGCTGGGCGCCTGCACGACTTATACGCCATTCTGGATATGGCACGACAAACTCATGGGTTACGACTAGGACGGCAGCAAACACACATCACAAGTGACCGTTTGATTGGTGTCACAGTACCAGGACCCAGTCATATACCATGAAACCCCTGGAAGCCAGATCCCGGATGCTTGGCGGCAACTGTCATACATGGTGCCTGCAAACTCCTGACTGATTCATCAACAGTCAGACCTTTAGTCACATAGACCAGATGGAAACGCAAAATCGGTGTCATCAATTTGGCCCCTTCATTTATTAATACAGCAAAACTCCCAAGGGTAGTGAGCTACGCTTCTATGTGCGCTTAGATCAAAACGTGAATCCGTAAGGCTTTTGTACAAAATGGCTTCAAAGTAAATCAATCCAGTGTGTTTTGTTGGGTCCAAGCCCAGTGCAGTTCGAAAGGCGGAGGGCACGCGCCTCTTGGTACCTAGTCCATATACATGGGGTCTCCCCGAACGCCAGACATTGCCATTCCCATGTCGTTGTGCATATTCTGCATCGCTGCTTGCATGTTGGGCATCGAGCGGCTCATGTTGATGTGTGTGCGGTTCGCAAGTGCCGCCGCTCCGTTCTGCATCAGGAACCGTGCATCATTCGCGCCCCCTCGGTGCTGTTGCATGGGTCCTCGTGTCCGTGGAACATCGAGCGTCGCCTGCCGTTGCATCGGCTGCTGCGGAAGCATTGATTTCGTCGATGGCGTTGTCAACATGGCGAAGCTGTCTTCATCATCCATCTCGGCGTCAACATCCACGTCCACGTCTGCATCAGCGTCCATGTCGCCATCTGCATCTGCTTCGGCATCCATGTCAAGTTCCGCGTCAGCGTCGGCATCAGCATCGGCATCAGCATCAGCATCAGCGTCAGCGTCTGCGTCGCGGTCGCTTGTGCTGACAGATGGCGGGCCGCTTGTTGATGATGCCTCTTGCTCACTCATGCCTGTGGCGCTTGTTGTAGTAGACTGTCGCTGCGGTGGCATAGGCGGTCTGGTTGTCTGCGGTGTTTCCTGAGTCTGCTGCACGACAGGTTGTTGGCGTTGAGCAGGTACGGGTGTGGCTGCGGGAGTAACAGCCGAGGATGCGTCGAGAGGTCGTTGGGCACTCATGCCAGCGGAGGAGACGCGAGACGACGTGATCACCGTCTTCCATCGCTCGATTGATCGTGTGATGACCTCGTTGAGGTCCAAATGACGGTCGTCCGAATTGAGACCGACACCACGACCTCCCCTGACGCCGGCTTCGAGAATGTGCGAGAGAATCTCGGGCTCAAGAGGTATCGTAGTAGGCGTTACAATCTTGAATTCGCGAGGCTGCTGGAGGCGGTTGAGTTGTTCGATTTGCGCCTTGAGGTTGGTGTTCTCCTGCTTCATCTTATGCTGCGTCTTCTTCAGCGCTTCAGTCTCTTTCTGCTTCCTTCCCACGCTTCTGGCCAGCTCAAGCACCCAGAGTTCGTTTCGCCTTGCCACGGGGAGTGAGTCCCATACAGCATATGCCGACTGCAAATGCTCGTTGACTTGCCGTTCCAGCGTCTCGGCTTGCTTTTCAGCCTTCTTGACAGCTTCACGAGCGTCTCGATAAGGTCCCTCGCGGGGCGGATAAGTCAGCTCCTCCATTACGGCGGTCGTCGCCGAAGCGCAAGTCACCTTCCACGCTCTGAACTCCTCCTGGAAGTGGGCACGGAGCGCGTCAAACTCCCTTTGGCCAGGAAACTGAACTGACCACGACGTAGACGTGGGGTGCTGTGTTGAAGAGAAGAGTGTTGGGGGTGGTTGCAGGCACTGTAGCGTCAAGGAGGGAAAGTCCATGGACAATGGATCAAACTCGAACGGCATGGAATCGTTGTCGATATGCTGCCTATTGCAAAGTCAGTTCTCAGCCTCGTGTTGGTCTCATCTTGACGACATACTTAGCTGCCCGCCATGAACCCAGGACCTCCCGCAACGCCAATTCCGCGGCTCTGGCTGTATCCATGGCATCTGCCAGTCTATGCTTCACATCAAACTGAGCTTTCTGCAGCACTTGCTTGCTCACTTGTCTCTGCATGCCAGGCCGTTTGCCAGTATCCAATAAACCATCGCCCTCGCCGCCCTGAGAGATGTCAGGCGTCTTATTGGGAATGCTGTTGATGACACCAGTCGCCTCCCATGTCGGCGGACCAAATGCGGAGGAGTACTTGCTCAGGCGCGAATCAACCATGTACTGGCCATCTTTGGGGAGAACGGGGGATTTGTGAGAGTCTCCATCCTTGCCAGACGGCTCCTTCTTAGTCCGTATCCTAGGTGTGCCGGTTGGTGTGGATGCTGCCCTTCCCATCGAGGCTCGCTGTGTGCGTCTTGTAATGTTGCCTCGTAACTTCAGAATCTCCGCGACATCGTGGATGCCATCTGGAGGTTTAGGGTTCTTGGTCTTGATGTAGAGATCGAGGTGGCGTCCTAGTGACGAGGATGTGAAGGCCTGCCCGCAATAGGGGCAACTTTTGTCCTTGGGCGCATGATATTTCGGGGTGTTGCTGCTACCTGCGTTGCTCACAGTGTCGTCCATGCTCAGCTGTTGGTTTTGGGAAGAATATGGCTCTGGCAGCTAGACGGATGCTATCAGATGTCGGATCGAGGCTGGCTTTTTGAGTCGCGCGCGGACACTTGCAACAGCTCCCGGGGAGCAGGAAAGTCGAGGTGCATAGGTGTGTCGAGAAAGAATAAACGAGCGTGGGTGCGCAACGGCACGGAGGTTTGGGGGAAAGAGTGAAGAATAAGAAGAGTGTCGAGAAGAA